>NC_136520.1:12159655-12174655 GCF_053919585.1 Euprymna scolopes
TGCCCAGATGTGGCAACAGTACTCCATTGTTGGCCGTACCTGGCTTTTATATACGTTGGGAATAACATCAGGAGTGAGCTATCTACTGAACTGGTAGAAACAATGCTAAGACATAGAAGTTTTAATAAAAATGAGTTACATTTTCCCCAGCTTGATTATCTTCTGTAGAATCGATCTGTCACGTTGAACCCCGATAAAAAATACTGGTGTATAAGTACGTGACGCATCTTGTAGTAGTTACGTCCACATATATCAGCTACAAACTTTATTCCCCTATTTATATATAACGTGTTTATCGTCCGTATTTTACTAAACAGCGACTACGTATTAATTGATTGCTTTTTTGACAGTAAATATTAACCACATGTTTTGTTCATTCCTTGCGTTTACTTTTGAAATAGCATTGTCTAAGTTTCTAAATTTGAAAGTAGGATTCTTATCCGTATTCCACGTTTATGTACAGAATAAATTGTCGTTTGTTCTTGATAAAGATGGAGGCGGTTAGAGGTTAAATTGATCGAAACTTCTTGAAAATAACCCATCAGAAGAGGAGTCATAAATAACCATATTATACAGGGTATAATTCCTCATCTCCGAACTTTACAAAAAATATATTTTTAATGTATCATAAATAACGTAAAATATTTTTTTCAAAATCATCGGCTAGGGAAATATCCAAAATTTTAGGAAATTGCGTTATCTGCACAGTTTTTCATTCAGAAGATATTTTTTATGCGAACTGTTTTGTATAATGTTTTTCCGCTATTTTAACAGAAAAAGAAAAACAAAAAATAAACCGCATCAAGTGTTCGTCCATCGTGTTCTCCCGGGGCGTGTCAGATTTATAGAAGACGTCAGTGTGCCCCAAAGGATTGATTAACTCCCTTTGAATTATTCAAAACTTAAAAACTAACTCTGATCAAATGACACAACCTCATTTGAATCCTTCTGCTGACATTTTCTAGACTTTCCATACAGGATCGAACAATTGTTCATGCAAGCTTGTCTTTTCATGTAAAAATGATGGTGATAGATCTGACTACACTAATTGTCAGCTTACCAATCTTCCTTCTCTTATAATCAAGTAATGAACAACAACCCTGTGCAATTTCTGGAAAATGTTTACCTCTTAATACTATACTATAGCTTTTATAAGTTTTTGTGCAACAACTGATCAATTATTACTGAACGTATACGTCGATTTATGGATAACTAATGAAAAAGTAGAGATATTGGGCTTGAAATTTCGAAAGTGTTCTACGGTGTGGCATTCTGGTTTTCTATATAAAATCTGAATTCTATCTCTTCATTTTCTTTTCCTATCAATAGCCGTGTTTCTTAGGGAATTTATTAGGTTAAACACCGTTTCAAAACTAAATAAAATACCTGAAGATTTAACATGTTACCTCGGTATTTGACAGAATATGGATACCCAAAAAGAGGTGCCTGCGCGTGAAATTTTTGTGGCAGGAGGTGCCCACACTTTAACCACACCTCTCATTAGACTACATTAATAGTATGAGTGGCAAGTGAAGTGCATGTACATGAAAACTGGACACAAATGCCAAGATAAGCGTAGAGCACATACAGTGCCTAGATTTCCCAAATGGTAACCCATCTGGTAATAACCAGGCTCAACGTTACTTAACTTCGGTGATCTGAGGAGAACCAGTGTGTCAACGCGATTATGCAGTATGCAAAAGATAAACAATTTTAGTAATTATACTTACCTTTATTTTTGTATATGGATAAAGTTTGAATGCCTACTGGAGAGAACTTGAATGCCTACTAGACACTATCCTAAGGTCTCACTGTACAGGGGTTTCCTGAACAAACTGGCATGATGATACTTTTCCCTAGAAGTAAACTCTGATCAAATATTCTAAATCACATAGTAGTCACAGCCCTAATGGCTAACCCACATAAGCTTTTCCGAGGAAGGTTGTCCCCTCTTCAAGTTTAACATGATGATTACAACTCCACCAGCTCAGATAAACTCTTGTCCTGGAATCCAGTAAGACGAAGAGACCAAAATGAAAGACACACTACAACATGTGAAAATGGTTAATTGGGGAGAGGAAAATTGGGTTCCAAATTTCTTTACTCAGTGTTTGAAAGATAAAATAATTTAATGGAACATTCGGATGTTATGAAGTAGGTCGACCACAAGAAAATATTTCTTGGTTATTATCAATCTATCTGTCTATCTATCTATCTGGTGATATTGCAAAAAAAGTTTATATTAGGAGTCATTTATCATTTATAGAATAAAGTGTAGCAATGGGTTTTAGTTGAGGATGTTTACATAATTTACCTAGGTTAAATAAACAAAATAATCCTGGGCAGAAATACGTGGAAATGTCGCACGTCGAGATACGTGTGTTTTTCGAATGATGACTTAACAGAACTAAGGTCCAGAGGTCGAAAAAGTTTAGTCAGTTGATGAGTAAACGTTTGGTTATGGACGGAAACAGACGCACTTCACATCAAGAAGCGAGGCTGTAAAGATTAAGCAGATAGACATTGAATGCAGACTCTGTGACGACCATTTGACGCAAGTGAAATAAATTAATATTTTAAAAATACAAACTGTTGTTCTGTGGTTTCACAAAAGAAGAAAGAACGTTATGATTTCAGTAATTTTCTGTTTCATCACGAAGATTAGCAGTGAAGATAGAACTCTTGGAGAGAGGAAGGTATGGAACATATGATATTCTTCTTATAAAAAATGATAACTTATGTAAATATGAACTCTAATATATGCATATGTGATAACTCCCTGATACAACATGACTCGGTTTATACCTCCCGGAAAAACTACATACATACAATTTATACGTTATTATCTGAACAATATTTCCCATCTCACTATGTAATATGACGGTTTTGGTGTCAATCGACACCTCCGTATAACACAAATATCCACGTATTTCATATATATTTACAAATGTTAGCCCCAGGTAGTGGGCCCAGTGAAGTAAAATAAAACAAGTGAAGCATATACTCTTGCTCATCTTACCAGAATCAGTTACAATACGCATCTGATCTCTAAGCTCAGTTTTAGCTTGTTTCATTATACTCTATAATTTAATTCTAAGACTATATTGGTGTCCTGCAATCGTAGGCGTGCCCTATTTCTTCATGAGACTCTCATTGGTAGATCTGCTTCCTTCTTATTTATTTTTCATATAATCTTTCGGGAAGTTTATATATAAAATCCTATGCCTTGTCTGCTTAGATACTATCAGACCATGCATGGAGTACTCTTGCCATATTTGGCTTATGAATCCCTGCGCCCTACAAGAGTTTTCCATACGGTACAGAAACGTATTTTTCATTTTAATGACAATTACATTACTTCCTTCACAGAATCTTATCTCTTACAGACGTGATGTTGGTAGTTTATATCGTTTTAATTAAATAATTATGCGTTATGTCAGAATCGTATTATGTATTTCTTATTTTACTCCTTGATCTAGAGGTCTTCACCAAATTGCTGTTTTAATACCAGTAGCGTAATTCTAAAAAAAAATTAACTTCAAGGTTGTTTAACTTTATTCCTGCTCACCGTATCCTACATAATTACAAGCTTGTTATTTTCGAGTCTAAAGGTTATATGTATTTCCTGTCGTTGGGATAGCCATCTTTCGTTATTAGTAGCTCCTTACCCCAAGTGGTCTTCTGCTTTTTTCCGAGCGGTTTCAATTAAAAAATTGAAGACCGCATTCTATATCAACCGGTTTATTTTCTACTGTGTTGTTAATATACAGCGCTTTAATATTCCTTCTTGTCATATTATAACGTTATTTGTTGCTACCAGAACGAAAGATATCACCAAAAGAAGGCTAACATTTTCTTTAACTTATGAACGTTTAAATGCATTACGCTTTTGGCTATTGCTAAAGTTATCTCAGATATTACTATTAACAAGTTGCCCCGTAGTACGTGCATAGACATAGGATCCTTTGCTTCTTTTGTCAACCTCGATATCCTTAACGTCCTGCGTCATGTCCACTGACGTCACTCGTTTTCCCCCTTTTGAAGCGTATTTGGACTCGCCTAACCTTACGAGACATAACTTTATTTTCATCTTAAGTAACGACAAGTTTGTTTTCCAAACATTCTGTCACAAAGGCCTTCTCTTAATTTTCCATTTGCTTCAATGGAAACTAACTGATAATACCTATGGTTATTTATAATAAGATAATATTCTTGGCTAATTAATATTATTAAAAGTTAATAAGCTATTATCAATCTATCTATCTGTCTATCTACATATCCAATGATATGCATAACGTAGTTTATATTGGTAGTTATTTATTGTTTATAGAATAAAGTTTAGCAATATATTTTAGCTATAATGCTTATATAATTTAGCTAGCATTACATATAAAGAAAATAACCTTGAACAGGCGTATGTGACAGAATGGTGACGTTTAGGCGACGTGTCTTTTAATTAATAACGTTACAGAACTGAGGTCAGAGGTCGGGAAGTTAGAGTCGGCAGTTAAAGTTTGACCACAAGAGCGAACAGACGGTCTAGTCACAGGGGTAGACAGCGATGGGAGCGAGCTGTAAGAAGATAATATGTAGACGAACTGCAGATCCTGTGAAAACCATTTGAGAAATCTGTAATAAATTTATAGTATAAAAACATAATGTGTTGTTTTGTGGTTTCACAAGTAAGAGGATGTATCTAAATCGGATGGTGCTGGTCGTTTCATGCTTCGTAAAGTAGAAGCAGAAAGATAGAAGAACACTTCAATAAAAAAAGGTATGAAGCATATATTTTATTTCTTATATATGCATTGTAAAATATTCCCGTGTGTAAAGTCTGATACAACAAGGCTCAGTTCACACGTCAATATAATATCCTCCTGGCTAAACAACATACATACGATTTACATGTTTATATTCTGTCCGTTAAAAGAACAATATCTCACATCCACTAGATAACACATGACACGTTTAACTATATCTGTCTGTTAATATAGTATCCAATAATATTCCCGAATCAACACTAGTATATACCATACAATTACTAATCATTCAACTACGACTACAGCATAATAATTTTCTCTTCTTTTTCTGTCTACTTAAAGCTAAAAGAAGCATATACATGTACATTTTTTTCGATAAATACCAGTTTGTTGAACGCAAATCAGTAAAGCTTATTCCCGGCTGGCTACAACACAGCATTTTAATCCACATTCAATTACTGTCTGCAATTCCTAAAGAATTTTATCACCATTAGTTTATTAGAAATTAATTTACATCGGTCCTCGAGTGATTTTTATACTTAATAAGCGGTAACGATAGCAAATCATGCTAAAAGGCATCATTCATCCATGTCCTTATTTTGATAATATATGTTTATGGACATCGCTCTAGGCAAGACATGAAGCTAATTAATGTAAGGAGTTAATAAACACAAATGAAGCATGCGCCGTTCCACGTGAGTGCACAGTGACTAAGCTCAGCATTTGCCCCCCCCTATTTAGCCCCTTACTCCCAAGGTACGTAAAATCCTTGTGAAAATGACTAAAACCGTGCAGTTTTATGGCTTAACATATGCAAATTCGAGTCATGCAAAAAATTAAAAAAGAAATGACTAAGTCAATCATTTGTCCACCGCAATTGAACCTCACGTGTTCCCAAAGCCTTAAAATATATAAGTTTGAGTTCAGCATACGCAAAACTGCTAAATAGAAATACATAGAAAAGTTTAGACAAATATGGTAAAATAGTCCCTAAAATGGAGTGTTTTAATTAGCCCTAAAAGAGCCACTGGGGCACAGCAAAGTGTTATCGTGAAATACAGACAAACAAAATTATATACAAATCAGTTAGATACAACTTTTCAGAAAATCTAATAAAAATCCAGCAGATCATTTTTTTTTTTAATTAGCACAAAAGCGCCAATTTAACCATTTAAATCCGTAGGGCGGGCAACCGTAGTTTCCCCGGAAAAATTTGTTCTGTCACATTTTTAATTATATCATGTTTTATATTTGTGCACAATTAAAAAAAAAAAAATTAAGGCGAAGTGATTCACAGACGGACGAACGAACGGATAATGGAAAGTTTACAGATTCAACCCCTTTTTTTAAAAAAAGAAACAGGTGTAAAATTGTCTATTATTGTCCGAGAAAGATACTTTTGTAATAAAGAGTTTTCCTTGAAATTGCCATCAGCTAATCAGTTTGCATCTTTACATCATAAAAAGTTTAATTTTAATTCTATGTTAATGTGTATTTCTTCTAAATACTTTCCTTTTATACTAGCAGCTCAGCCTATCTTTGCTCAGGCTTTATGTACTTTTCATAACATTAAGTGCATTTCATATGTATATAAATTATATATATATATATATATATATATATATATATATATATATATATATATATATATATATATATATATATATAATCCTCAGAATAAAGAAATGGAAATCCAGTGATTATTGTTCTCTCAAAATATTGTTACCTTGTTCCATGGATTATTCGAAATACAGATTGGATCTGTTTATCTCACTGCTACTAAAGATGTTGACTTCGAAATTTACTACACAATTTGTATATGGGATTCAATATCCTTTCATTTAGAACCAATATCTAATTTCCTTTACTCTATGATATTTAAAAACTTTAAAAACTTTTAATTATGATTTTCGGTGTATGGTTTTTAGCAAATTAGGTATAAACAATTAACATATTTGCTAATATTTTCTCCTCTGAGGAGATGGGTAGACATCGAAAATCTATAGATATAGGAGATATACGAATTGAAATATATTCTTTGTCTTACAAATAATATAACTTCCTAGATTAAAAAATTAACTATTTCACGTCATAAAATTAAAATTACTAACTTTTGATATGCATATATATATATATATATATATATATATATATATAAACACACACACACACACACACACACACACACACACATATATATATATATATATATATATATATATATATATATATATATATATATATATATATATATATATATATATATATATATATATATTAAAAAGTTTGACATTTGTCCATGTTACCTAAATCTTAAATATCAACTTTTTAGACCCAAAATTAGCGAAGGAGTTACGTAGAGTCGTAAAGGTGCACTTTGCCTAAATACTGTTGCCTGGTAAAAGACGCTTTATGTAAAATTAAAAATGTTTAGACGGAAAATTTGCATAATAGGTTTCTAGAGACGGCAGAGTACATTTTTTAAAAAAACTTTTACCCCTCGGTTGCCAAATTCTCGGCCGAAAACCGATTAGAAAACTTGTCCTATATCTGAATACACTTTATACAAAATTTCGAATGTGTGAACCAAAAATTGGCTGAGGTGATTTTTTTTTTGTTAAATTTGACTCCAATGTTGACCCCTAAACCTTTATTGTTTTGGCTTAAATTTACATACATCTAAAATTTCAAGGTTAAGACACAAAATTGGCGGAGGAGTTTCGTAGAGTTTGCAATGGTCAAATCGTTGAACTGTGACCCATCGGCAACCAAATTTCTAGTCGAAGACCTATTTAAAAGAGTTTTTCAAATCCCATTTCTCCTTATGTCAAATCTTGAGGATACTGACTGGAAATTGGCAGAGTACTAGTGTAGGAAAATATACTAACAGACTGACAAACAAACAATTTCACTTTTATAGATGTATATATTGTATTTCATTTCTCGCATGCCTAACATGAAAATCCTGCTTACATATTTTCTTTGTCATACATTTTATATATTTCGAAAATGCTTTTGTTTACAAGGCGCAGCTATTCCCATGTTTATGCATGTTTTATATATAAATATATTTCCTGCAGTATCGAAGAAGTCGATTCTAAACGTGAGTATATATGTCCATCCTTAATTATAATGATGTCAATAATTTTTGCAACTTTATTTTTCACTCACGTTTATTGAATTGGGTATTTTGTTTATTAGAACATAACATTTGTCTTTCTATGTTATTTGTATGTTTTGCGTGTAAAATTTGGAATTGTACAATAACAGCAGTTTTGCTTTATTTATTGTTTTAACCTTTTATGGATGCCATTGTATCTTATATTTTTTCTTTGTCATACTTTTAATGGCGTCGATAGCTTTATTTTCACTCAGGTCTATTTGTTCTCTCTAACTAGATTATACAAACACATAAATAAATATATATGTATATATATATACATATATATCCATATATATTAATATGTATATATATATATATATATATATACATATATATATATATATATATATATATATATATATATACTTATACAGCCATCCACATACAGCACTGTTTCGGTGTATCACAGCTCATGAGTGCGGCTAGAAAGGCAACCACATCAAGCCAGGACCGAATCCCGACGGCTCAAACGACAGTGAAAGCTTCTTACCATTACGCTATTCGGCTGCTGATTTGCGGGTAATGAATTAAGGATATTTTGCCATCGTTAAATCGCCTAAGCTCGATTTGATTACACGATGAGCATTGCTTACCACGCTAATGCCATTTTGTATACCACTTTCCAATATGCTCGATATTAGATAGGGAGCATTACAGTCATTCACATACAGTACTGTTTCTCTGTAACACAGCTCATCAGTGCGGATATATACATATATATATATATATATATATATATATATATATGCATATAAAAGTAGTAAATAAACCATGTAAAAGACACTTTGAAAAAGAGTCAAAAACATATGTAATTTTAAAAAGGAGGCACAAAATAAGTGGATAGTCCTTAATCCGTGAAATTGCGAGGAAATACTTTCCTTCTCATCAGAGGGTAGGATTGTCAACACACGGGATCGGATTTTGCTTAAAAATGTATTTAGACAAATTACAAGTAAGTTATAGATTTTAGTTGGTAACAAATAGGGGAGCAGAGGAAATAGGATGGCGAAAAAGGTGATTTCACGTGAATGGATAGGCTGGTGAAGGATAAAATATCCAATAACGGTAAAATCCAAAAATCCAAAATCGAAAAAAAGTTGGTTAAATTTCCATTTCCACAATAAAATCCAAGGGACTAGCGTAATTTGAAGATTGCCCAAAGTACTCAAAAAGACAGAACCCCGTGGAATAATTTACGAATGGGTACAAGGAAACGGGCATGAGTTCAAGTAATAGTATTAAAGGAAAGGTAAAGGTAATATGTGTGTATAAAAAAGAATTTAAAACGCCTGTCAAGGCTGGGCTGATTTTAGAAGAATAAGTGAAGAAGAAGAAAAAATTGAATGGTAATTGAGTTAATTTAAGAATGGAAAGGCCAATGTAAAAATGTCACAGAGAAGATGTCGTTGAAATGGCGCTAAAGTAAAAAAGTGGTCAACGGAGTTATACAATTTATTACTTAATTAAATTATCAGCAGGAGTTATTAAAGGAAGCAAATGAATTGAGAAGAATGATAAATTAAATACGTACACATGTATATGCATACATATGTATATATGACTATATACAATTACACATATACACAAATATACAACAAACACACCCACATACACACACATATATACATATATAGAAGTAAATAGATGAGTAAATAAATAAATAAATAAAGAGTAAATACAGAGTTAGTAGGTAAGTAAATGCACTATATATATATATATATATATATATATATATATATATATATATATATATATATATATATATATATATATATATATATATATATATATTGTGGCAGCCGCTTTAAGAAACTCGTTTCTTTCGGTGAGCATTTTCAATTGAATTAAAGTTTTGCTCTTATTTAGCTGGGTTAATGGTAGCCGAATGGATACGGCCTTTGATAATCAAGCCAGGGGTAGCTTGTATTGCCGGGTTCGAATCTATCGACTGGTGTTAATCGTAACGCGTTGCATGAAGATTCTCGAAAAGATGACACACTAGTGTATGTGGGTATTTAATTATTATAGTAAATTATTTTGTCAGCCCATGTGACTGAGGTAAAAATCATTTAAAAGTAAAGTGTATAAATTCAACGTTATTTCACGCGGTTAATTGTAGCCGAATGGATACGGTCCTTGCTAATCAAGCCAGAGATGGCTTGTGTTGCCGGGTTCGAATCTATCGACTACTGTTAATCGTGACTCTCTCCATTGAGGAGTCCTTATATATATATATATAGCTGACATTGTCTCTTCGTGTAAGTTACTGTCTCTAGAAACTATTACATGAAGATTTGCTCATAATATATAGATTTGGTCATTAGACTTTCGACTCCAATAAAAATAAGGCTGACTGGGATGCTATTAGAGATCACATAAGAGACGATCCATGGGAACATATATTGTCTCTTCCAGCAATACACGGGTTGTGGTCTATTTTAAAAACAATGCCCCCTTTAAGAACGGTCCTAAAATGTGTTTTCAATCGAAACGTATTTGATAATGGAGAGTTTTTCTTCCCATACAAAATGGACCAGTTTTCCTAAATTTATCGCTGCATCCAATTTATAATACATTCTAACTATAATCTTCATTAAATTTAACTATTTGAATTTAATACGGCAAGTGAGTAAAACTTTGTTTATGTGAAGGTAAATTTATTTATTTATTATTATTATCATTAGCAGCAAATTTAGTATCTGTTCTGAGACTACACCGCCTTTTCTGTCTTCTTTTATTGGAGGAGAAATCTTTCTTGCCTTGTTTTTCTTACTAAATAAACACTTTAAAATGGTTAAACCACTAACAAGTTTTCGAGGTAGGTAGAAAAATCGATTTAACCTCTTATAAAACAACAGTAAAAAAGTATAAATATTAAAAAAAAAAATAGTATGCAGTCTGTAGTTTCGTTTCCGAACTGAATAAATGCTTTAAAATAAGTTGAACCACTAACAACTTAGCCGGCCCGTTAGAAAACGAACACATTTCCTTTTTTAAAACAACCGTAATTAACTAAAAATATTATTAGAAAATATTAGGGCGGTAGTCTCTTTTAAATACAATATCTCCTTCAAGAATGATCCTAAAGTGGCGTACGCATTTTGTGTCCACATTGTCTGTAAATAGTGTTTTCATGTGCAACTCAAGATTTAACGATATCTATTTTCATTCAATTGCCATTTTTTTATTCAATTGTAAGGTGGGCGCATAGAATATATACAAAATACACTTAAGAATGGCTTTCAAAATAATAAAATTATTATTTCAGCATGGTACCAAAGGAAGAACGTACACGAATGCTGCCCCTATAGCGAAATACGAATCGCCTCCGATGTTGTACGTAGTTCGACTGACCGATCCATTATACTTACAAGGAAATAATTTTTGCGGGTATGACCTAGTTTTTTTTATTATTTATTTTTGCTTGAACTTGTGCGATTTTAGTTATTATGACACTATTTGTTTTTATTTGTTTATTTGTTTTTATGGATGGATATTCACTTTTTTGCCTGAGTTTATATTATTATTAACAGGGAAATTTGTGAAAGCCAAAATGGTAACGGGCTATTTTTAAATATTATTTGCAAGATTAATTAAAGTTTAACGATACTTGCGTAATTTTTTATTTAAAATTTACAAAATTAAAATTCAAGTTCGTTTTATCTTTCCGGATTTTTTTTCTTATTATTATTTTGGGATTCTTTTGTTATTAATGTTTTTTTTTGGGGTTGCTTGTTTGTTTGTTTGTTTTTTGGCTAGATTTAACAAACAAACAAAATGAAAACAAAACTAAGCAAAACAAAACAAAACAGATTCGTGCACTTATGTTACCGTAATTTTTTTTAATAGTTTAAGGTATCGTAACACTTAATTTAACCTTAAAATACTATTAAAACTAGCGTGGGTACATTCATGTAAAGATTTAATAAAAACAGGTATCGTAAAATTTAAATTAAACTTGAAAATACTAATAAAAAATAGCGCGGGTACTTTCACCGAACAATTTAATAGGAAAAGCTATCGTAAAATGTTAATTAAATGTAAAAATAGCGCAAATCAATAAGTGCACTAGCATTAAACAACTTTTCACTGTGTTTCGATCTAAGCCATTCCATGAAAAGTACGTACACTGAAGCTGTTTGTTGAATTTTGTTTATCGCAACAAGTTCTAATTTTTACTTTCACCAATTTTCCTGTTAATAATGACCTATAACGAAACTATGCATGAAAACAGATAAAAGCATAATAACAAAATAATTCTCAAAGTGGTTAAGTTAAATTAAATTATAACCACGTTCTTATCTTTGAAAAGTGGTTAATTAAAATAAAATGATAATCACATCCTTACATTTGAAATAATATTTCGATTAAATGCTACCTATTTTTCATTTAAAAATGTAAAACCACTTTTGGTTAAATAAATCGATACAGTTGTTGAACTTAAAGCCTCTCTTTAGGGATTACATTGTTCGACTAGTATTGTCAAGTTTTACGATATCTTTTTGTTTATTAAATTTTTAGGTGGAAGTTCAGAATAGTTATTTACAAACACACACAAGCCGCTTTGATTGAAAGGAAACGATGCATCAATAATCCTTACAAGCAACCAGTTAGTACGCGTAGTTGCAGCCATCAGCTATTGAGTAACGGTAGTATTAATAGCCTCTTAGCGAGTTTTGAAAGAAAGATCAGTATAAATAGGTATAGTGAAAAACCGTAATATCAAAATCTGTAAAGTATATTCTTCTTTTTAAATCGATATTATATAAAAATATATAAATTATCTCAAATAAATTAAAATAATATGAGCATTATTATTATCACTATTCCAAGGTAATTCATTAAATATTTGGTGAAGAAATTTGGTATACTTTCTCGTTCTCTCTTTTTTTTCTCTCTCTCTCTCCCTCTGTAAAAATCAATGTACAATGGAAAATTCTTGCAAACATTCAGTCGAATGCTGTTAGGAATAAAGAGTAAGAGTAATAGTTTCAACGAACAGTTAAAAAATGTTATGTTAAAGTAGTATGAATAGTTGTTCGGTTTGAAAACTCTTAAGGAAAGATTTTGTAATTTTTTTTAAAATCGATTTTATATAAAATTATATAAAATATTATCGGAAATAGAACAGAAGAACATGGAGATTATTATTATCACTAGGGGTAGGCTATAGAAACAAAATTTTTCAAATAAATACCAAAAGTGGCTTATTACCTTCATTTATATGTAAATAGATGGGAACAAGTGATTTTGTTCAAAACGGGTCAAAATTGGAGGGTCGCTGGCCCCAAACGTGATTTGACCGCGTCGCCGCGTGAAAATGGCCGAAATTTTGCCCCCGAACACACTTAATCACTTATTGAAAGCCACAGGGTGCATTTTTTTTACTATAAATGCATTCGTATCATTAAATCTAACATTCCCATTGGCTATCCCACAAGTATAGTATTTTTTAGGGTATCTCAGAGTCCAAAATGGGTCAAAATTACCCCAAATTAGCTAAAAATAGTCGGAAATCACGGATTTTCCAAAATGCACCTCCCATGGGCCCAAAGACACCTCTACATGGCAGAAACTGTTGGGAAATGCTTGAAGCAGGCACTCTCCTAACTTTTGCACTGTTAATGAGGGGTATAAGGACCTTTAAAAGGGGCTTAATATGGCCGATTTAGCCAAAGATAGTCAAAAAGTCCCTAAGAATCAACATAGGTTGTCAAAAAGGGGCTTAATTTGAGTTATAGATGGAAAATTACCAAATAAGGAAATGTTTTCTTGGCATCTTTAAATAGACACGATAACATTGCATTGCATTAATTGTTAATTTGATTGAACTTTGCTCTCTTTTTCAGTTAGTAAACTGCAATGAACATGGCTGGTATAGCAGGGCAGATTGACGAAGATTATAATTACGACGATTGGACTTATCTTCTACTTTATTCTCTTCCAACTGAGGCTGAATGTGTTCAAGCTGTGCAACATCATGCTGCCAAATATGGTACCACGACACAGAAAAATCATATTTACCATTTCTCCTTGTGATTACTACAATTGTGGCAGAAAGACTTTGGAAGTGATGTTCGTTATGTTACAATACCTGGGATAAAACATAAACTTGATCGATCGCTAAAAATTTACGACAAAGATGTCTACAAAGCAAATGGTTCCAGACGTGTTAATATGATTAAATGGAAACGAGAGCACCATGTCCTTCTCAATATACTTTCAAAAGATGTGAATCCTGATGAATTTGATGTACATGAACGAAGTTTCTTTGTCGATCAAAAGTCTCTCTCTCGCAAATGGCTCATTGACACTTTCCACGTCGATATGGAACATGGACGGTTCCTGGCAGAGCAAGAACTGCACAATCGTTTTGATTTGGACGATGATCAATTTGAAGTGGAGGATATAAGTGACCAATTGCCAGAGCATGATACCTCAAACAATTTAGACTACTCATTAAACAGATCGGGTACAATCCGTAGCACTGTCCCATGTACCGAGATCGCCACCCAAACACATGTCACTTACAATCTGCGAACTGGTGCACGAAATTTCCATGGAACGAAATCCTCCTTAGAAAAGAACTAAATCCTAAAGACTGCAAAGAATTTCCTCATTTGTACTTGGTGAAGTCTATGTCTAATGCACAGATGAAGATAAATCTTGGAATTCTTTTGTCAGGCAGCCATGAGAAACCTGCTGAAGAAGAAATGTATTTTCAAGATGCTGATAGTATGTACGATCACCTGCATCAATCTGGAGATTCTACATCTGCTGTGCTCGTCAATACTGATCAGGAGGACGACGTTGAGTTGAACGAACCATGCATTGCCATCTGGAGTACGCAGTGTTTTGTTGGTATGACACGGAAGAAAATTGGGATTGATGAATACATTGTAGAATATTTGGAACCACTTCCCAACGACAATAGAAAGAAAACATGGCAGTATCCTTCCCGAGTTGAAGAGCAGAAGACATTGAAAATTCAATTTTTGTCGTGCAATGTTATTGGTGCATGGAACTTTACAAGACGAAAACCAGTATTTGTGCTAGAGAATAATGATGTGATTGACG
>NC_136520.1:12177155-12262155 GCF_053919585.1 Euprymna scolopes
TGCGTGGGGGGGTAGCAGATTAAGGTAGGCGTGGGTGGAGATATATGAATACAGGGAGGGGGGTTGGACAGAGGATGATAAAGAGAAAAGTAAGGGTGGTAAGAAAGGATTAGGAAATTTCAATATATTTTTTTTAATTTTAACTGGCTTTTGGTTTTTCAGCAAGGTATCTTAAATAGCTGGGAGAGGGACAGAGAGAGGGAGAACGAGAGGGAAAGACAGGGAGGGCGAGAGGGAAAGAGAAAGAAAAAGAGAGGGAAAGGGTTACTCTAGATGTCAGTTTTAGAGACGTTTAGATGTTTGTAGTCGTTACACGTCAGCTTGTTCCTTGCCGTCTGTAATGTTTTTATTACATAGGTTAACGCACACGCACATTCGCATGCATACATATACATGCATATGTACACATACAGACACATACGTACACGCACATATATATAAACAAAGTGAATACAGACATACATGGGTTAATAAGTAGTCATACACACACATATACACAACTCCTAAAGATATATGTATACTCACAAAAATATATAGGCACATATACACATATATATATGCACACACACACACCTACTTATATAGAGTAGATGCATATGTATGCGTATGCATGTGTGTGTATGTACATCCACTGCTTACTGAATACCTTATCTCCACATATACAAATATATATCCGCATAGCTGCCTGATTCGGATATCTACACAGCTATGCGGATTACCCAATATATAACTTGGACCTTATTACCAAACGGATGTAAAGAACGTATAACATGGATTTTACCAAGCAAGCTGGATCTAAAAAAACATTCATATCCTTTTTCTGCAAATCCTCTGATAAATTTATGATTTTGACTTTGACTTTCCATGTCTCACTGACTTTAGCAAATAGGGTGCATACCTTTATAAGTATTTGCTAATAGTTTCTCTCCTCTGATGAGATGGTAGACATCGAAAACCTATAGGTTAAGGAGATTAATTTTCTAAAGCATTAGCTGTCTTGATTAGAATAATAAATATTCTTTGATATCAAACTCAATCACTTCATTTCATTTCAATGAGAGTTTTTGAAATTCATTGAATTACAATTTAATATATATATATATATATATATATATATATATGTATATATATATGTATATATATATAGTCAGGACCTTTTGATGGGAAATTTTGCTGGTTAATATTTTAATGCATTCCAAACCGCACTTTTTTCTTTGCATGTTGTGGATTCTCTTAGCGTTATCTTGAGTCTTATCTTGTATATTTTATTTTAAATTCCTTTCTTCGACTTGTTGTAACACGTTCCCCGTGTATTTCCGCCATTCGGCATATGTATTGTGATCCTGTAGATTTTATAATGGCCTGAACCGGAGAGTTTTGTTTTTGTTTGGTCGTGCGGTTTTTGTTCTTCCCTATGTTATCTATACTCGTATACATTTGGGTTTTTGTGTGTATTAATATTCATATAACAGCACTTTTTTCTATTTATTTAAAAAGATAATACAACTTTTTAATATATCGGTCGTTGAATTGCATTTATCTTCAACATATCTAGGTAGTTTGCATATTCTTTAAAACATTCATTTTAATTAATTCCCTTTCAGGTTTTTCTTCGTTTTTTTTCGTAGGATGATTATCTTTAGTTAAATATTATGTGTACGTATATTCATGCAGACATCCTACAAAGTTGTTATAATTGCGTAATATTTCCGCAAAAAGTTATAGTAAACCTAAATATATCTTTATATATTTATCTACGCGTCTATACATATATTTGTTTTAAAATGCCTACTAAACTCTTATATCAGTTTTTAGTCTACGGCCATGAAACTTTGTATATATTGTCATCAAACACATGCGAAACTTTATATTTTGGTTTTAGCTGGGGAAAATCGGTACAAAAATATAAAAAAATAATGAAACGGAATTTTCCAGGTGGAGGTCGCCCGGCAGCATTACGATTATGCATGAGTAATGTAACAGCTATTGGTTCATGTTTAATTTTTAGGCTTGCATCAAACATGTATTCATAGATCTGGCATTAACGTCAAATGAAAAAGTAAACCGTAAACTAAACGTTTTGGTTTCGATTCTCGCTGGTGACACACGAGTCATTTATTTTTTTATTTTTTTTTACTTTTAAACCATTGGGTCCTATATAAAATAAGAATAAATACGAAATCTGCATTAATCAAAATAACATATTTAAACGTATTTTACGGCTTCGCAATGCGCGGTTACCTGCTAGTATTTTCATAAAATTTTCTTTAATTACTTTTAAAGTTGATGTGTTGTATTGTTTTTACTGTTCCGTCTTAGTCTTCCTTCTTTTACAGTTATCGTTTGTTTTAGTTCTTCATGGTTATTGTTTCCAACCGTGTTTCTACTAATTCTGTTTCCTGTCGTCTTTCATTTTTTTATATATATTATTCTAAAAGTTTGTGAGTCTCGGTTTCCAGCCTAAATTCTCATCCAGATTTATTCGATTGGTTTTATTTAACGTGTTATTTTTATGTTAAATTATATTCTCACTGTCTTTATATGAACTTGCTCCAGGAATACGCTATGTAACGTTTTCAAGAGATGTTTAGGAATAAAGAATGGAATTTCCAGCAGGATGGAGTACTTCCCCACTATCATTATGTCGTAGGAAAATATCTTGATAGTGATCTGCGGAACAGATTATTAGGACGAAGAGGAAGTATTGAGTACTGTCTAGGCTTACCAAATTTGAGCCCCGCCAATGGATGTTTCTCTTTTTAGGGGGAGACTGAGATGGGGCATGTAAAATGCATTGTTTACACAATTAAACGAGCTGCAATGAATGAGTTGAGAGCAACCATTGAAAGAAGATGTGTCAATATAACAATTAAACTGATTAGGAACGTTTTCGATTTAATCAGTGAGCGTTGTCAGTAGTTATTCGCCGACAATGGACAACATTTTTAATACTTTCAATAATTAGCTGATTTCTATATTTGTGTATGCTATTTGGATGTATGGAACCTTTCTTTCTCATAATAAATGTTGGGTTTATGGTCACTTAAAGAATGTATAAATTTTATTGGGGCGCCCTGTATGGGAAGGGTTTGTTCAATTTTTTTTTATCGTTCTATATTCTATTTTATACAATTTCCTAAATCTTTTTTATGCATACATGTAGTGAAACACCATAATAATCTAGTTTTTATGAAACTAATCTTTTAGATGATTTTTTAAATATTATAATGTTCTAACATTCTACTATGTCAATACCAGCACCATTTGTTATACAATAAACTTCTTTTAATTGCCGATAGAGATAAGAAAGGTGAAGAAATATATCATGGTGATTTTGTTGGTGCGTTTTTGTTTTACGGCATATCAACCCTTTTCAGGTAATTTAATGCTGAATCTAGTGATTCGGAAGAAAAATTTAATAGAATATATTTGTTTTTTGTAAGTCGGTTTTTATTTAACCCATAGTTGGGACCCTAACAGGTGCTACAACTCCGGGTCAGAGTGAACTTGGGAGCAATGGCAATTAAGAGGTGGCTCTAGAATCCCAAAGGCCCGCAAGCTGGGGCCTCACCATCAGGTATAGTTTAAGGTCATATCCAGGACCGATAATAGTGAAGTTGAGAGTTAAAAATCCGGTTTTAAAAGTTATGAAATAAAATATTGATAACGTCGTGTTGACAATATATAAAAAATAATAAATCATTTCATCACATACGGTTTGAAGAGTATATATGTAATATTTGGCTAATCCATAATCCTGTAATACCTACACATTTGGCACTACATACAGTATAACTCAGGGATACGGCATTAAAATTAGTTCCAAATAAAGCACAGTATATAATACATATGTATATAATCAAATAATATTATAAACAAAACCGTTATGTGGGGAAAATAACGTAACTGGGGGAGGGACGGAACAACATCTTATTCAACAGCGTAACCTAAAAACCGTATTCTAAGGTCACAGCATTTCAGGGTTCTTCTATAATGTGGTTCGTGTGATCCACATTTGTCTTCTAGATTATTTTGAACCTAAATTCGTCTTTAGCGCCAAGGCGACTTTGTAAAAAATTATACCCCTCCCATTTTGGTCTTACGGTAACTCACTCTTGAGTTCCATATTCCTTTCAGCACTCTTGAACGTCCTTGCCTTGTTTTTCTGCACGTTTTTCTTGCACGTTTTTGCCTTGTTTTTCTGCCACCGTGACCTTCACTATGTTAAAGGTAAAGATAGCAATGTCGACAGAGGCTAGGAATTAATTGAAATGAAGGAAAACGCTTATTTTTGTACATCTTTTTCCTTGCGGCTATACAAGTTTATGTGGAAAGATTTCAAAAACTCGATTACGACCGTATTCTCGAATCAGGAGTGTAGGGCAATAGCAATGTTTATTTGTTACAAAGCAGGTGGGGTTAAAATAGTAAAACTACAAGCTGCCCGCAGTCTCCGAAACTAAAAGCGTACATCCGGCGTGTGCGCGCCGAAAGGACAGTCCTAGTTTAATTGCGTATTTGACAGCATGACAAACTTGCTCCAAATGTCAAACAGAATGGCGACGATCTTACCGCTATAAAATCTTGCGGCATCAATATATAAGTATAACTATATTCATAAATAAATACACACTAATATATTTACACGTATGCATACATTTCTATATCTACCTAATTATATATATATATATATATATATATATATATATATATATATATATATATATATATACTAGCAAAAGTACCCGTCGTTGACTGGGTTAAAAGACAGCCTACAGAAAATATACTCTGATTTATGAAAGTATGATAGGTTATGAAAAGGAAGGGTTGTAAAGAGATAGCTTCGAATTTGGGGGTATCAAAACCAAAGCAAAATATGATGAAAGTAAAAATAAAATAAATAAACCCCATAATTTATTATACCATACCTGTTTACACTGAAACACTTATCACAGTATTCAGTGGATCTATATTAAAAAAACCTTGTTAAACTTTGTGACATATTTCCATTCTATGGAGGTCAGACGCGAACGAACACCCCATAATTTTATTATACCATATTTCTTCAAACTGAAACCTAATTATTAAAGTATACTTACGCAGATAGATATTAAAAGTCTTTATTAAAGTGTGTGTCTATTTCCATTCTATGGAGGCCAGATGCGAAGGCAGACCCAACAATTTTATTATATCATCCTTATTTACGTTAAAACATACTTATCAAAGTATTCTTATGTGCATCTATACCATAAACACTTGTAAACGTTTTTTTTTTTTTTAATTTTTAAATTTTTTATTTCCATATTTGTGGACCAGGCGCGAACGCAGACCCCACAATTTTAATGAACCACCGTTCTGCCAGATCAAACATACCCATTCCTGTGTCTCGAGACAGCTTCTATCACTATTTGCTATCAGTTTTTTTTAAATAGTCAACCATATAGGACCCTATTCGATACCAGCATACACACATACGTTCAGCTTTATGTATTATCTATCTATCTATCTATCTATCTATCTATATATATATATATATATATATATATATATATATATATATATATATATATATATACTTTAGAATAAAATTATCTAACAATCAACTTGTATGGACACCTGCGATTATAGGTCTTCTTACAAAATATTATTGGCAGTAATATTCTATAAGCACTATCCCATCTAAATAAAAATTACTCGGTATACAAGACAGAGCAAATAAATCAGATTTTACTCATTCAATAAATTTAAATCCAATTTTAGTCATTCAATAAATTTTAAAATTCCTGACGAATGAATTTATCATTTTCGATATAAATAATTACTATCACTCAATCTTACCTGTACTATTAAATATAGCAATAATATCAACAAAAAAAAGCATTCAGACATTACGGATTTAGAAATAAAATTAATCCTATAAGCTAGACGATCCTTAATAAAACCTCAATCAGAATTCTTTTTATGTGACATCCAATCAAAAGACTGAATCCGTTTATTTCAGAGCCAATCAGAATTCTTTTTATGTGACATCCAATCAAAAGACTGAATCCGTTTATTTCAGAGCCAATCAGAATTCTTTTTAGCTGAGGGCCAATCAGAAGCTCTTGAAGTGGAGCCGGCCATCATAACCAATTTTTATCAGTCTTAATAAAATATTGGTGACTCTATCCGAGGTAGCCTCAAGATGTTTTAAGGAGAAATGATTTTCTTCGGATTTTGTCATAAAATATCCGGAGGAATACCCTTTGATGTTTGATTAAGAAAACTATTTTGATCGAAATGCGATCATTTGAAAGTTGTAACTATTAGACAATGTAGGATACTCCCAATGATTTCTTCATAATAATAAGATCATCGGTTTCTGCACACGTTACCGACCTAGTGGAGATTTTTTCTTTAAAAGAAATGGATATAGAATTCAACAAGTTAGAAGGAGGGCCATGCAGAGAGGATGCATTATTCCTTTTCTCCGCAAGTCTAAGACAATACAATTGCACTATTAAAAACTACACGAATTTTTCAAAATCTCACCTGGAACACGAGAGAATCAACGTCTCTATTAATTGCGCCACGATCAAGGCTGAATATTTTTGCCTTATAAATTCTTGTTTATTTATTATCTGATCTTCCATGGTCGAGTCGGTACCAAAATGTTATATATACATATATATATATATATATATATATATATATATATATATATATATATATATATATATATATATATATATATATTATTTAATTGGAATTCATTGAGATGTTTATTAATTTTAATTTATTGCAGAACGGCCGAAATGTTGTGAAATAACAAAGAAAACATGAGAAAAACAGTTGGCAATAAATAAAAAAGTAAATGAATCACAAGGAATCATCAGGTTTTTACCATAAAACACTGTTTAAAACAAAACACTGTATATATATATACTCCTGGCTCCCCAACAGTTTGGATGAAAAAAAAAAAACTCGTTAAAACACACGAACAAAAACCCTTCCGAATATTGGATTTTGTTAATTGTTCTTCGTTTCTCAAAATTCCATATTCTTCATGTCATTAAAATTTGCTACTCTTGTTATCTGTCTTTATCTCTAAAAAGTTAAGTATTTGTAATTTACAAAGATGTTGATGTATATAGAGAGAGTTCGTATTAATTTAGTTTACTACTTAGCATTCTTTTTGTTAGTAATAATTTATTATATATATTTATCTCATTATTTACTCATAACGTCATAATATTAATTAGTATATTTAATTAAAATAATATATATATATATATGTATATCCATATATATATATATATGTATATACATATATATATATACATATATATAGTGATTTAAAGGGTATTTATATTTATTAGTATATATGATTAAAATAATATATATATATGTATATACATATATATATATACATATATATATATATACATATATATAGTGATTTAAAGGGTATTTATATTTATTAGTATATATGATTAAAATAATATATATATATATATATATGTATATACATATATATATATATATACATACATATATATACATATATATAGTGATTTAAAGGGTATGAGGGGTGTTTGAAGCATGAAAAACGATGTTACTTTATGCATGACATATTTTATTGTAATTTTTTTATATTTCAAGCGGACTTCCGCTCTTGACCACAAAATAAGTATCAAAATGAAAAAGAAAGCCGTTGAAAAAATTGGAAATTTTCAACAGCTTTCTTTTTCATTTCCATACTTATTTTGTGGTCAAGCGCGGAAGTCCGCTTGAAATATAAATAATAACAATAAAATATTAAATACAAACAGTAATATCGTTTTCCTGCGGCAAAAAAAACCCTCATGACCTTTAAACACAGACACAGACACATACACACACACACACACACACACACATATATATATATATATTTATTTATATACATATATATATAAAAATATAAATATCTTCATGAAGTTTGTAGATGTATTGTGTAAAATTGATATAGTTTCGATTTACTTTATTTATCTAGATTCATACTTTTGATATTATTTAAAAGCATCAGTAAATAAAACGAATGCTTTATTATCGAATTTTTAATCAAACAAATGGTTGAAACCATTGCCAAAAGGGAAAATATGATTAAAAAAAAATGAAATCTGCTTAATTCGAAACCTTAACCCTGATCTAATAATTAATTAAAAAAACAAAATAAAACATATTCACCTGGTCAAAATGATAAGACCACTTTAATAAAATCGGCTAGTTTTCTATGTTACTAAAAGCCACTTGTTAGTGGATGAAAAAAACATCTTACTAAATTATAAATGGCAAAAGGGAAACCGTTATAAGAGTTTGAGAGAGGAAGTATCTTTGAGCTTAATAGGGGTGGACTCTCCCATAGATCCATTGCAAACGAAGTTAATCATAGCAAAACGGTAATCACTATTTTTTAAGAAATCCAGATCAATATGAACACAAAAGAGTCCAGGTCAACCAAAAAAGAAAAACCCAAAAAACCATCACTGGATCGCCGTATCAGACGAAGTTTAAAAAAACTCCAGTATGAGGTCAAGTCGATCTAAAAGCCAAACCGCAGCAGAATGTAGTCCTAAAACCATCAGACGGCTTCTGAAAATGAAGGGGTTCAATCATTTAAAGCGACTGCATACACCACGTCTTCTTGAACAGCACAAAACTAACCGACTTAAATATGCCGCCAAATACCAGACTTGGGATGAAGAAAATTGGGAAAATGTAAGGTTCACGTCTGTGCAGAAGAAATTGGATTTTCCTGAAAGAAAACGCTGCGATACACACTTCTCGACAAGAACGAGAATACTTTTCTTTAAATAATATATAATTATTAGATCATCCAGCATGTTCTCCGGACCTCAGTCCCATTGAAAATCTTTGGGGATGGATGACAAAAGAAGTGTTCAAGGATGGAACCCAATATGATTCGATAAAGGAACTTTCTGATTCAGTTTTCAGCACATGGGATAAAATTCCTTCGCAACTGATAAAAAACTTAGTCGCAAGCATGCCGAAGATAATTTTTGAAGTAATACGTAAAAATGGAGGTTATATTAAATACTGAGGCCCTTTTTTATTAATTTATAGTTGCCTTTTGTTAGATAAATACTAGTGGTCTTATCATTTTGACCAGGTAAAAGCGTTTGTTTTTAAAAAATAATTATTAGATCAGGGTTAAGGTTTCGAATGAAGCAGATTTTTTTTCCCCATCATATTTTCCGTTTTGGTAATGGTTTCAACCAGATTTTTGATTAAAATTTCGATAATATGCGTAAACGCTTACTTTCTTAAGTGGTCTTATGATTTTGACAAGGACTGTATATATATATATATATATATATATATATATATATATATGTGTGTGTGTGTGTGGGTGTATGTATATATATATATATATATATATATATATATATATATACAATGGGCAAATACCTATATATATGTATATATATATATATATATATATATATATGCAGAGAGAGACGGACAGACAGAATGACATACATACAGAAATAAAAAGAGAGTGTGAGGAATATATATATATATATATATATATATATATATATATATCATAGTTAAATAATGAGCAAACGCAACATAATGAATTAAAAAAACAGGAAAACAGCATACTGGTCAATTTTGTACCTCGCACAACAGAACTACATCGAGGTATAATTACAATAAAAATATAAAACGAAAATATGCCAGGAGACACAAAAAATGCGAGAGAAAATATAAAGTGCGCAAAAAATCAAATAGAAACAAAACCTTGTTCTAAAATATTGCTTCCAAAGAAAAAGTCTAAATGATTTAATACAACTTTTTTCTAGAATTTTCAAATGAAATAATTAATTTGACTAAGAATTGGAAACAATTCTCAGCAAATCACACGCATTTTTCCGGTTTAGTGTGCTTTATATATATATATATATATATATATATATATATATATATATATATATATATATATATATATATTATAGTTTAATTCATGTCATCCATTTATCATACGTTTTGATTTCTCTATTTGCTTTAAATGGAGAATGACTGTTGAGTGGTAGACCTCGAGTTCAACACTAACTTTTAATGTGGTTTTGCGAGCGTCTGCTTCAATCAAGGCGTTCAAATGTTTGTTATCATCCACTGTCGACCGACCACGACCATCTTCGTCGTCGGGGCTCTCGTCACTATTGTGAAATTTATTTAGCACTTGTAGTTACAAACGTTCGTTAATGCGTCCTGGGCCAAATGCAGCATAGATACCCCGAGCTGTCAAGACAGCTTTTTAGGCCTCGTTTGAACTGGAACAAGACAATCGCGCGGATTCTAATTTCATCCATGCTGTCGAAAATCTCATTAATTTTTCCCATCTGGTAAGACTTTAATAAATAGAATAATATTATGAATAAAATTATTATAAACACGATTAGCATATTTATAAAGCTCATATATAGAACACAAATAAATCATATAACATGACTTCAGACAGCATAAATCTTGACGCAAAAATTATACTTAAAACAATGAAAATCCATAACTATACGGAAATCTTACACTACGAACTCCAGGGTTTACCTTCAAAGACCACAAAACCAATTTCTGTGACAACCCAACCATTAGATTAATTATCCCCTGAAGCTCGGATTTAGGAGCAGTAATAAAATAATTCTTCATAGAACCATACCATTTATTTCTCTAAGACCCAGTTGAAAATAGTTCCTTAACCTTAAAGATAAGCAAATATTGAACTTTATAACATTTGACAATTCTCCTATTCTTCTAAATAACGCTATTATATTTGCAAACTAATGAACTGATCTCACAGACAAATAAATTAAGTTAATTTTCTGGCTAAACGATGCTTTTTACTTTTGACAATAAAAGTCGGAGACCCACGAAACACGCACAACACAATTTTGATATTCTGATGAGATCCCTCTGACACCTCTGATTTAGTCTACATACATTTTGAAAGAACTCAAGCGTGTATTTAAATCTATTCAAGGAGGACTTTATGGGAATGACGCACTTTTTATTACAAGAGCTATACCTGAGGAATATAATAATACTATTAAGGACGTTCACTCATTTTTCATTAAAATCGGCCTTACTATCACTGTAGACCCTGATAAAAAAAAAACTATCAAACGTTTAAGACGTTACTCTAAACTTTACGTCAGGATAATGTGAACAACAAAACGAGTACAACACTTTTTTTTCTGAGAACCTTACCACGGACATAACCTACTATCTTCCTATTCGACAGAAAGCACATTTTGTCGACAAAAATACACATTTTGCCGAACTCGTGCATGTTTATGTCGAGTTCTGGACTCAGTACGGAAAATTGATCGGAGTCCTTTATTTAATCCACGTGGGTAGCAGACTCTTGTTTTGATAACTATGACTGGGCAGAAGACTTAAGTAAATCGCGATTGTATTTTATAATCGCCTTAACCGAGAAATAAACATCAACTTTCGGAAAATATCAGTTTGAACTTTACTATTTACTTCGAACTTTATCTATTAAGTCATGAGTCATTTGCGGACAATTCTACCGTGAATCTTGGGAGTTTTGCCCCTATTTTCTTTACGTTCACAGTCTTTAAAGTTGTGTTTTAAGTACTTAGAACAAAAAGCATAGGTTTCTCCATTGAATTGCCAATACTAAAAACAAATAAATCCTAAACTCCTGTCGCCAAGTATTCTGAGGTTTGTATATCGGAAATTCCGATAGTCTCGTTTTATATCTTTGCGTCATTTTAATAAGCCAATTATTATTCAGCTCTAATCCCTTTTATATATTTTAAATACACGCACCCTTAGCTTTTTCAGCTCCCTCTGTGTTATGTAATAGAGAACTCTCGATTTAGTTCTTTGGCACCATCTTGCATTACATGATTCCCCTTTTTGCCTGTTATTCTATACCGCTCTATTTTCTACCAGTCTATTTGATAAAAACTTTATTTCTTTATTTATCTGCTATATTTCTTTACTCCTGATTTTTTTTAACCCTTAACTCTTAACTTTTCCGATTATTTTTCCGTGAACCATATTTTAATGTGGATTATCATCTATTCCTCTATATCTTTACTTAAATTTTTTCCGCTTTAATTCACCGCTCAGTTTTACATTTGGATACCTCTCCTTTACAACCCGCCCAGGAGACTATATTCTATAAACCCCACTTTCTCCGTGTAAATACACTTCAGTTTAAATGTAATACATTTTTCAGTTTTTCACTCCTCAGATTTTTTTATAAATTATATCCTCTCTTTCATAAACGGCTTCTGCCGCAATATTATCTTTATCTAAAAAAAAGTTTACCAATATGTATATATATATATGTTTAATGATATTTCTTTCTGAACGTATTTATATATTACCGTCTCCCTATGACAAACTATCTTTCCTTTACACCAAGTAACTAGACATCTCCTATTTTTAGCTTCTCTCCTTGCCATTCCCCTGATGCTGACCCCTTTCCCTCTTTAACTCTACTTCTCTACCCCGTTTAATTCCTTTTAAGTACACATTAGTTAGCGTGAGTTTAAAACTTCCCTATAACATCGACTTTATTAATCTTGCTTTTAATTTCCACCCATTCGCTCTTTCATGATTTCAACTGGCCATGCAATGATGTTTTGCCAATATATAACTCGATATTTACTTTATATCTCTGTTCCATTAGAACTCATATGCTTGTAAGAAAACACGCCGCATATGCCTCCCTACACAAGAACATTTAATACCATCGATTGGATTTTACACCCGCATATCACATGATTGGTTTAGCGGAAGTTTTATCCATGTACAAACCCCGAATATTTTTAAGGGATGTCAATAGATGTCTTACTAAACTTTTCTTTCATTTACTAATCGTAAAGCTAATGCGACATTTTGAATCAAATTTGATGTTTGCAACCCCACAGTGAATTTTGCTAAGTATTCATATTTTTTTCTATAATCATATACTTTTTATTTCAACTTTCCTTTCTCGACTGTTTAAAAAAAAATGAGTTGACAATCAAAATGGAAATTTATCTGCACTTACTTTTGCTAACGTTCAGGGCTCTGAATAGACATTGTAACGAGAACGATGTCCCGGGCATGCGTCGTCTAGTGGTGGACCCCTCCAGCGTGACCAGACTCGTACTGGTCCCTGGAAAACATACCTCCGCTGCTCAAGGCACGTTAGACGTGCATGACCCCAAGTCCGTGTGGCAACATTATCCTCTTCGGCCGTCACTCTGGTTTCGTGTATGTGTCTTCGTCGTCTGGCGTCAGGGCATACCTGAAATAAACTGCATCTTCACTTATGCCGGCAATCGAAAAACAAAGAAAAAACTCTGAGGTCATTTTCGTTTAAACCAAATAAAATAATTATTTGCAATCATTCTACATTTGTTTAAAGTCATGTTTTCGTTATCCGCGCTTCGTGATGCAGGTTGTATACTTGAGATATCAGGTTAATTCTCTAGCTAAGAACAAGATCTTTTCAAGTTAGTTCTTATTGAGATTTCTGCCCCCCGGACCCCAGGCGGGGCGAGAGCCGATGTGTACGCTTGCTTCGCTAGCCAAGGACTGCCAAAACCCTTCTATATCTTTTTCGAGTAGGCGATCGTTGTTTATATCAAAAGCATCTTCCTTCCTTTTCTCCATTATCTTCTATTCCCCCCTCTTTCTTCTCTTGTGAATTTCTTTTTCTATCTCTCTATTTTCTTATTCTTTTCCCTTTCTCTATTGTTTTGTGAACATATCTGTCAAACTAGCTTGGTGGTCTCTGAGTTAAAACACCACGGGTCCCCAACTCCGAGCAGACATTTTGGAACCCAATTCTCGAGACTGCCCGAATCAATTACGTTAGTTAAAACTCATTCTCACCAGATCCAACTAAAAAAATAATCTCCTTTTTCCGCCATTAAAACAGATATCATGTCTCCCGAACATCTCATAAACGCCTGTCTTAATCTTTGACACAGTATCAGCACGCCCCCCCCCAACCATAAGCATTCTTATCTTCACCTAGCTGAACGGGACACCCGGCATCGTCCGGTGTCCAGTCACAACATTCCTATCTTTGAAATTCATGTGATAAGAAATTGTTAAACTTTATTTCGCATTCCTCGTATTAAATAAAATATTGTAAATTCAATTGTACAATATCTACAGATGTTCCACACACTCATACATACATACACACCCATAACCACACACTCACACACATATATATAAATATAAAAGCTAAACTGTGTGTGTGCGCGTTTTCGTGTATGTCCAAGGAAGGCGTTTTTTGAGAACCGATCGGTCGCCTCACAACTTCTATCAAACTTTTTATACCGCGCCTTAATGATAACAACCAAGGTCGCCTGTCTATTTAATTTGTCTGACTTTGAAAAGATAAATATTCAACAATTTAAGAACGCCGCATGTGCATTAAGCTTTTTCGTATAAAAAAAAGAAGCGAACAGAGTTGCGGTAAATAAAACACTGTCCCGCACTCAAAGTTGACGTCATTAACTCGTCAAAAACGGGCTCCTGCCGTTAAACGTCGCACATTTCTTTTTCACACTTTATTATTTTCCAACTGCGCGTCAAGACTTCGTTGTTTTTTTTAAACAAACACTCGGCCAACGATTTTTCTTATCATTTACCCAAATAACACACACACACACCTACAAACACACGAGCAACGCCGGGTAACCACCGCGAGTATATCTGTCTATCTATCTATCTATCTATCTATCTATCGATCTATATATCTATCTATCTAATTCACCATCGAGCGGCTGTCTTCTTATATTAAGTCTCTTTCTTGTTCGATTGATAAGTTAGAAAAAAGCATCATTCTCCAATATCGTTTCCACTTATATATATATATATATATATATATATATATATATATATATATATATATATATATATATTGTGTATATTCAGAGATTGGAGAAGATAAAAAGGAAAATTGTAAAACAGATTAATTCCGTGCTAGTCAAAATATTTGTCTATATATATATATATATATATATATATATATATATATATATATATATATATATATATATATATATATATATATATATATACATGTCTTCTTGTATTACGTCTCCTTATTGTTCGATTGACACGTTAGAAGAAATCAGCTTCCCTGATAAACATATGTCGAGTAAAAAAATAATAACAACAAAATAATCATATTATTCTCAGAAAATTTTCAGGTTTCGTAAGGGCGAGTTTTTTTTTTTTGCTTGTATATACCAAATTGTATTGAAAATCTGTTCTCTGAAAGCAAAAGTACCATTGTGTATTTCTTTATTTGTCCAGAGACAATAGCTGTTTGCAGTTTGGACAATAATTATTTTAAAAGATAGCAGTGTACATGTGTTAGTTACACTAGAAAAATAGGAGCTTGTGCGATTTAGAACAAAGTCAGGTTATTTAACTCACTATAAATGCAGGGGAATTTGACACAAGGGCAGTGACCTGAAAAAACACGCTTAGTACTCTGTCCGAACAAATTTCTTCTAGGCAGCTCAGTCAATATTTTCAGAAAATAAATTCTCTATACGATTAGTATTTTTTTTTTCCATCAAATAGTGAGCATGTAAGTATTCGCACTATGGGGTTCACAAACTTGCACGGAATCGCAGTGGTAGTTGCCACTGAACATGCTACGTGGAAGTGGTGTGTTTAATCAATTCGGTAAAGCATTATAATGCTTATTAACAGGTGGCGCCGAAGAGATTGCGCCACAATCAAAAGGAATCTGTGTCAGAAATAACGATGCATATTTTCCCCATCAATATTTTATTCAATTCTTATGCGCACGCGCGATGTTTTACAGTCGTGATTTTATATTTGAAGCGTATGTCATGCATTATGCAACGAATTTCGACTTGTATAGATTGTATAGCGGCGTTTTTATAGCTTTGTCTTTTGAAAAGCGAAAACGCTATGTTTTTTATTTAAATCGTATTACTCTTATTTCTTTCTGAAAAGGGTTCTTTCAGCGTGATCACCTTTGGTGGGATTGTGCAGGTTATTGAATTCACAATTGCGTTTCTAAGGATTTTATTCTGCTGGATTTTCAAACGAATTTAGTAAAAAAAACACACACAAAAAACAGGAAGAAATAAATAGTCCACACAAATTCCATTTAGGTTCGTCCTCGGAATTCTAAATAGGGCTTCGTCCCCCTATCTATTACTTAATTCGTTTTGTCTTCATTAAACAAACAATATTTTCCTCGTTAAACGTCTTTTATTAAAACACTAAATAATCACATTAGTTTTTTTTATTAGGGACGAACAATAAAATTACAAGTTATTTTGTGTATTATTTTCTTATTTATAAAGTGTCACCTTATACTTTTGCCTTCTGCAGGTGATTAATCGTGACGTCATATGAATGCTGAGTCTTTTCACTGTATCCCCAGTTATTATAGATTTTCCTAGCTGTTGCAGTCTCGCCCTATTTGAACCAACTATGCGTCTGACCTGTCTGGGTTAAAATGTTAACCGCTATGTTCGGATAGGGTTTTTCTTTATAAGTTAGTCATCACTTATCAAGACCCGGAAGCCACTCGAGGATAAGGGTTATTGCGTGTACGGTACGTTAGTATTGGAGATTTGATAAGGTGTCTTACTTAAGAGTACGGTTCATCAGGAATTTGTTTATGTTGGACTTGAAGACATCTAGGTTGCAGCTTGGTGGGAAGCAGACAGACGGAAAAAGTGTTCCACAGGCGCGCACTTCTAAGAAATAAGTTTTTTTCCATGGTATCTACGTTTTGGCTTTGGCACAGATAAAGAATGGGGAACGTTTTTGAGATTGTTTTCAGCTACACGGGTGTTTATCGTGAAAGATTGGCGAAGGGGGAGACAGAAATTGGAGCTCAAATGGGCACTTGCCAGGGAAGTAACGATAAAACAAAGAACGTCTCTCCTGGGGGACAGAGGTTGCAAGGAAGAGAAAAAGCATGCCCCACTAAGCCAAGAAAGTTACTTTGTACTCTGTCAAGGCAAGGTAAGCTGTTTTTAGCAGCTCCTGCCTACACGTGACAGCAGTACTCAATCCTTGGACGTACTTGGCTTTTATATAGATAGAGAATTGTATCAGTAGTGAGATATATTCTGGAGCGGTAGACGGATTCTACCATATTTCCAGCGACCTTGACCAACTGACTGTATGCACGTGTTCCATTTAAGGCCAGGAGTAAAGATCAAGCCCAGAAGCTTATCAAAACATGGTGCTTGCCCTAGACGAGAGCCATCTAGGCTTACCTAGGACGTAGAGAGTAAGCGACTTCATCAACTGCAATGTGGATAAAGACGGTGATACTTTACGCTTTCATGTGAGCATTCTTCGATGATCGTGGTTTCAATCCTAACCGAGTAGTTCAGATGATTAATTAGACAAAATGTTGTGAGATAGCAACAGCTAAGAATATAGGGATATCTGCCCGCAAAAGAAGGAATACCCAAATTATTAAAACTCATCTGAAAGGAGTCCCCCCCAATAACAATACATGAGAGTAATTTGTATTTTAGCAAAGCATGAACATCGCGATTTAAATAAATCGTGCTTTTTTAGGAATATGTATTCGTAGATTAACGACTATGAACTTAGTAAAATGGATCAAGTTCCGACATTTTCAGAAATATTAAAGTCAAACATACATAAGACGACCAAAATGTCCAATGTCTGGTAGGCTATTCTCCTGTCACCATCATTGTTTTTATTGTGGCGGTTTGCTTCCAGCCATGTAGCGACTGAAAGGTATTAAAACAAACGTCATGACGGAAAGGTCAGTCTGAATTCTAAACATAGTCTAAATATTTCTGCCGATATTTCTCAGGTGGAGCGTCAAGCAATTGAGAATTATTAAACGCTTCACAAAGAGCGCAAGCAAAACTAATAATTGTGGGCCTCCTAGAAATACCCAGAAGATATACACCTCAGTCTGACAGGTCGCCAGTTTCTCTTAGACAATTTGTCGGGGACGTATTCCACACTAGAATTTAGTCGGTGAAATCGTTGATATTTATATATAGAACAAACTGTATATACATTTTGCCGGGCGGAGTGTTTAGTGATATAATATTTAAGATACGGCACAATCCTGTTGACGCACCGGTTCTCGCCAGATCATCGAAGTTACAAAACGAACCTCTATCTAAAATTAAAACTGTTTAGACCCAAAATTGTCGGAGGAGTTTGGTAGAGTTATCAAAAATCAAATCGTTTAACTTTGACGTTTGAACAGCCAAATTTCCGACCGAATCCCGATCGCAAGATTTTCCCAAATCTCGGTACCCTGTATATCAAATTTCGAGTTTGTAGACTAAAGTTATTGCGTAGGGAAATGTACACACAGGCACACACACACACACACACACACACACACACACACACAGACACACGCAGACAGACACACAGACACGTTCAGTTTTATAGATATATTAACATTTCAGATCGGCGTTGCCCGGGTGTTTGAAAGTGTATGTTGAGCAAAAATAAAAAAAGCGATCAATTTTTTTTTAAACTTTGACCCCTATTATGACCCCTTAACATTTATTGTTATTGGTTTTAATATCATTATTTAATTTGGTCCATGTCCCAGGAACCTATATCTAAAATTTCAATTGTTAAGACCTAAAATTGTCGGAGGAGTTTGGTAGAGCTCACAGGTCAAATCGTTGAACTTTGATCCCTTAACAGCCACATTTCTGGCTGAAAACCGATCAAAAAGATTTTCGCATATCTCGATACCCCGTATATTAAATTTCGAGTTTGTAGACTAAAAATTGACAGAGGTATTGCGTTGGGAAATTTACACACACAGACAGACACACAGCCACGTTCACTTTTATAGATATATAGATAAACTAGCAGTTCCGCACGACTTTGCTCGAGCCCTATCTACTGTTCATAAGGCCATGTGCATATGTATATATCAAAAAGTGCACATACGTAACGAATGCCTTTCTGTATAATAGACTTCCTTAACTACCATAGAGAAAAGACAGACATACAGACAGACATGCTCACTTTTATAGATAGATAGATAGATAGATGTGAAGCAATATATAGTAATGATTTAAAAAGTATTAAAAAAATACTCATGCGCCACCACTGAGAATCGAAACCAAAACATTCAGCTCACGATTTATTTTGCCTCTGCCGTCAATGGCTGGGCTATGAAAACATGTTTACTGCTAAGCTAAAAATTAAAATATAAACTAATAACTACTACGTTATGCATTTGTATTGTCGGCGTTCATCCTCCACCTGACAAATTATTATTTTTTTAATTTCCACACTTTTGCACCGATTTTCCGAGCTAAAATTCACATACCTTATATATGAAGTTTCATGTCTATAGACAAAAACTCTAGGAGGAGTTTGGTAGGTAAAATGTGCTAAACAAAAACATATACTTATGCATAAATATATGGAAACAAATTTGTGTTCACAATAAACTTTTTGCACAAATATTATGCAAGTATAAATCCTGTAGAATATCTGCATGAATATAATTACACGCAATAATTAACTAAATATGATTACCCCTTTAGAAACCCGAAGCAACTAATAGGGAATTAATTAGAATGAATGTTTAAAAGAATATGCAAATTAGCTAGATCTTGTGCTAAGTAATGCAAGTCCACCACCCATATATAGGAAAATTGTATTTTCTTTTTAAATAAATAGAAAATAGGGGTTTTAATATGAATGCCAATACACACAAAAGAAAAATGAATTTATAGGAATTAATACATACATATATATATATATATATATATATATATATATTGTGTTATATTTTTACTTTAGTTTCTTCATATTACATCAACATTTGGAGTTTACGGCCATGTTCTGATGTAAGAATCACATCATAATAGAGTTCTAAACTATGTGGAACATGTTAAGTAATTCGTCAAGATTATTTTGTGTAAGACATGTATCGTGTGTTTATTTCTTTCTCATGTGTTTTATGCCCCCCGGATTATCGTATATCTCCATCATTATTTATTTGGATTCCTATTGAGATGGGCAATTTGCATTATTTATTGGAGACTATTATCCTCATCTTGTAGTTGTTGTTTCACGATGTTTCGGCCAACTATTCATCTGACCTTAGTCAGGTGGTTCATCGTGAAGTGATAGGAACTTGGAATCTCCTAATTGCATCCTCAGCAATTATTGCCTTCCATAGTTGGTGTCGTCTCGTTTTGGCCAACAAAGTCACGTGGATAGAAACGCTGAATCTACAGGGTGGTCAAAAAGTCGGGTAACATTTTAAAGAAAAACGATATTAGCAATACACGTATATTTAAGTACCATACATTGAAATATAAAATGAAACAAACATGAAATATGTTTATTTTGTTAATTGTCGTCCATTTCTCTCTATCAATCGCTGGAAGCGATTAACCACTGATTGTGTAACACGTGTAATCATGTCAGCTGATATCCGCGCAATCTCCTCTTCAATAAATAACTTTAAAGACGCTATTGTATCAGGCTTCTTGCCATAAACGCTATCCTTTACATAACCCCAAAGCCAGAAATCAGGAGGGGTAGTTTAATATTACACTCAAATATTTAAACAAATAATATTAAACGAATAGAGATTATAATGGATCATATTGTTTTTTTCTACCTTTAACATGTTACCTGACTTTTTGACCACCCTGTATACGCTTCAAATGAGCAGTGTCTGAAGATAGCGTTTTCAATCTTACCCAAAACAGACCAGAGACGTAGTTGGTCAGAACGCTGTGAGACGACAACGATATCTCCATCATTGTACTCCACTCCATGCTTATACAATCTTTTCGTAACACATTAATAATGGCACAAATCTTTGTGGCTGTGTGTATTTTAATGACCATTACTTTTTTAACCGTAAGTTTCTAAACTCATAGCCAATGTTTCTGCTTATTTTGTAGACTTCATGCTTGAAGGTTCTTCGTTTACTCATGCGACTCTTAAAGTATTAGATTCTCGCCTTTACCAGCTGTTATCTTTGTTCATACACCTTTGACCTCTTCCGACTTGAAACAGGCTTCATCCCTGACTTTTAAAATCAGGCTATTTTTATCTATTGTTATCGTTTTAAATACTTTTCTGTTTTAATATTTATCATTTTTTTTTATTCCACACACTTTATTTAATATTTCTTAATATTAGGTGTGTGAAGCGCATATTTATCTAGAAATATTTCTCGATCTATCTGTCTATCATCGTGCATGTTATTTTTACAACGTTTTGGTCGAACTCCGAACCTCCTTGTCTTGTCAAACTCAGAAATACTTTTGAACAACGGTGACATCTGCAAAAAATGTCACACAGAACCATTTATTTTATAACAGAGGAATTATGACCTCTTCTGTAAGTCATACACGAGGAGAAGTCCTAAATAAGTTGAAAAGATATTTTGCACCTTCACTTTCCAGAAATTATGAAATTTTTAACTACTGCATTTTGCCAACCACCATATCCACTAAACTATGTGTCATTGATCAAATTCTTGAATTAAAATTTTGAAGCCTGAAATGTATTCTTTATCTGCATGTACAATCATACTATTAATATTTCTAGATATAACTGAAGAAGATCGGAAATTGTATCGACCGATATGTCGTTAATATAAAATCCAGGATGAGGGCACTAGTCCGAAGTATACAAATGCAAAGTACAATAAATTCACATCTAAAATTTTCAGTAACGTTTGAAAATGTTGATTTCACTAGCAATATTAATATTGACGAAGTCAATAAATGCCAAATGCTGATTTTCTCTCGCTAAAAACGATTTCACGAGCGCGTCATATTTTTTCTAGAAATCTAAGCAAGATTTCAAAAGATTTTATGCGCCAGAATGTTCAAAGGAATTATTTTAAATATATAAAATAAATGATTCCTTTATATTAGCATTCTGGCTTTTTACGATAAAATCAGATCCGTTTGAAGACGAAATAAAAAAAAACGGATTTGTCGTCGTATGAAGCAATAATAATGTGGGTTTAACACGGTTTTATTGTTAAAACATGCAGCACTCATCTTGAAGCATTATTCCTTTGTATAGGATAAAGCAAAATCGCACAATTTTTATGCAGGAAAATATCGACCGATTTGTAATGTATCTGGCGTTGTTCAGGATAAATATAGGGTATGTCACGCGTAAGTATATATATTTTCACCGATTTTGATCCGACTTCAACTCAGTTAAGTTAATTAATAGCATTTGTCTTACCCGAGCTACCAGCGTACTATTGTTGTGTATAGGTTTAAATTGGAATGGAGATGATATATTAAAACATGACATGTGTTATCTAGTGGATGTAAGATATTGATCTTTTAACAGACAAATAATAAATGTATAAATCGTATGTATGTTGTTAGCCAGGGGACATGATAGTGACGAGTAACTTGAATCATGTTGTATGAGACTTATTACATGGGGTATTTTTACAGTTCATATGTAAGAAGAATAATATATGCTTCATACCTTTTGTTTTTCTTTAAGATTTCTTCTGTATCTTCCCGCTGCTCCGTGACAGCCATGAAGCGATCCGCACCATATAATTGAGACAAATGTTCTTCTTTGGGAAAACCATTAAACAACTCTTTATATTGTTGTAATATAAATTTATTAAAGTTGTCTCCATTGGTTTTCGCAGGATCCGCAGTTTCTACATTGTCTGTTCATACAGCTCGCTCCCAGCTGTCTGTCCACACTTGTCTACGTCTGTCTGCTCTGGTGGTCAATCCTCAACTCTCTGAATCTCTCAAAAACTAACTATATCAGGTATTCTCTAACATGATTTAATTGCGGGTTTCATACCAATCTAATCCACCTCGTTATTTGCTTATTCAAAACCCCAAAATAATGTTTACATATATTTTCTATTTTCACATTCTTTTTGCGATTCTCACGTCAATCATTTCTTTCGCAATTTAATTGTTTATTCTTCTAATCATAATAACTGATCCAGCGACCATCGTCGCTCAAATCAATAAACAAGAATAAAATAACAATAATAATAATGTTTTGACCATTGCTCCCGCTTGCCACAGTTAACAGATACTACGCTATGATCACAGCCTAAAGAGTCATAACATTACACTATAAGTTGAGGAATATATTTTACATGCAGAAGATCAACTATACATTTTTAGCGCAATTAAAAGGACAAAAGTTTACTTAGAATGGGTGCCTATTGCGAAACTGATGGTTTAATCTCTGCTCAGTTTTGCATTAAAAATAATATCAATTGATTCTCAACAGTGCATCCCATGAATAACATAATTATTTTGCTGCACATCATCCGAGCAAAGGTCGTACAAAGTTTCAGCCCGATCCGCTCAAAAGTTTCCGAGAAGATTTTTTATAGAAAACTTGGTATTATTGGTCACTAATCCTTCTTAATGAGTAATAATCCCTAAATTTGCATCGAACGGATACCATAAGAGTTAGTTCTCTGCACTTTATCTTAACAAAGACTGATACAAAATTCAACCAGATCGGTTCTAATATTTCAACGTAATATATGTCAACTAGAATCTAATAAATTGTCGGCTAAAATATTTCGAGAAATACAACATGAGTCATATTTCTTAAAATATTCGAACTACTGTTCTCGTTGTAAATATGTGTACAAAATGTCAACAGATGAAGTCTCCGAGGGATATCTTGTCAAAATCAGGATTTTTTCTCTGACGAACTTTGAAATCTGCGTTGAATTCCGAATATAATCTTTTACTTTTGCACGAGGAGAATATGTGCTACTTTTTGTAGTTTTGTGATAATTGGAATTTTATTCCAACTAAGGACTCAACCATCAAATTCTTCTTGTTTGTTCGTATTTCTTCATATTTGTATTATTACTTGTTTCACCGAAGACCATCATTAAAAAAATCCCTTTCAAAACAACCTGTGGGTTTCCGTGCTATCTGATTAAACGCAATCGACCCAAGACTTCTAATTCTCACCGCCTATTTCGATAACATTTCCAAATAACGTAGCGTTATCACAATAGCGGTTCACCCTTGATTTCTCATTATAGCGACCATTGATTTTCACTGAAATTTGAGTGACAGTAAGCATTGTTGAGGTTTCAGTCCTCATTGAACTCATTCAGTGATTTCTCTCCTCAGCCTTTCAATCATATTTAACAGTTATAAATAATTTGGTGGGGTACGAGTTTCTGGTGACACTAAATTTTTTTCTTTGTGGCAGCGGTGATGCAGAAGTTCGGGGATGCGGGTACGAGGGGACACAAGGACGCGAGGTTTAATTACAATTATACAGTTTCCGTTTCCATTAGCCTACTGGCTTCTCTGTGTTTTACATCGGTAGCAGGTTATGTCGAGCTTGTACTTGTAGTTTATGTGTATTTGAGGTTTTCTTGATATTTCAGCAGTTTTTATAATTGTTATTTCATGTATTTTCTCAGTAATCAGTCTGATTTCAATCTCTCCCATTATTTTTAGAAACTTTTTTCGGAATTGTTCCTTGTACTCTTCCTATTAAAGATATTAATTTCACTTTCTTCATCTTCAAGATTCCTTTGAGTTCTCTGGACAGTTCATCGTTGTCTCCTCGTCTTGTCTGTAGTGTGATGAAATGATGAAATCTACGATTTGGCTGGATTTTCTTTCTTGTTAACTATTAACACATCCGGTTTTGTTGCTTGGATGGGTTTATCTGTTAGTATATAGATGTCACATAGGATTTCTAGCGTTTATGTTCTAAGTACAGCTGCGGGTTTATATAGGTTTCTACCATATAGCTTAGTTTTCATTGGTCTTTCTTGTTCTGTGGTAATCCTTCTTTATTTTTTATTATTTGTTATGCCTTGATGATATCTTCTTAAAAAAGAAAGTGAATCCTTGCAGCTGTCATGTTTAGCTAGTGTCCTCGTCCCCGTTTGATTGTTAATTTCATGCTTTCTGTTACTTCCAGTTTTTGGTAGCAGTTAGCACTATTCCAATCCTATATCCACTGGGATGCTCTTCTGAATAATTCGGCTGTGCTTTTTAGCGTCCCTATATCTTTATTCGATTTTGCAAACAGTTTTATGTCGTCCAACTACATTAGGTCTTCATTCTTTCATCTTTATTAAAAACTTGTATCCAACTTGGCTATTTCTTATTATATTGTTAAGAGACATCCCAGCTATGACGAACAGTAGTGATGATACGTTAATAAGTTTCCAAACTATTTTCGTATGGAAACTCTTATTGATAGTACACACATTAAAGTCTAGCCCAATTTGATTATCAAGCACTTGTTGTACCGTTCCAACAACTTCTGGAAAGCTCCATGAAATTTCTCTTGTGTGAGTGTGTAAATGACCCTCATTACAGCCTCCTTTATCTCCTCAATTGTCGCATGACGAAGCCCTCTAAGTTTTCCCTGTAGCATATAGAATAACCAAAAGTAAAAGGGAGAAAGGTCTGGACTAGTATTATATTGTATTGATAGACATCTCGATCAAATCGTCTGTGACAAGGGTAGAGTTGTTGATTGCACCACTGGGATAAACTTCAGGCAACTCTTTTGCATCTTTAGTTTCTCGCGAATAATTGTGTGTAGAGTTCGCACACTGACATCAAACGGGGAACTTATTTTCTCTATAGACATACGACGTCCTTACCCATAAAATTCTTTATAGAGCAATAAATTCTGTTGAGATGTATCGCAATAAAATATTGAATTTTCCAAGGCCTACAATAATGTGAAATGCGTGTACAATATAAAATCGCTAACTTATTGTAGGCACTTTGTTTCTTTTTGGCTTTTTAATCTCAGTTATGTATTTTCCCTCTTCTTTCAGTTAAAGTCTACGTGTTTTAATTGTATTTTGAAGCAAATTGATTATCTCTTCTGGCGTTTTGTACTTTGTCAGGCATTCTATTATCCATGCTTGAGGAATCCTTTCATATGGATGCATTCGACTCATATCATTGCCTATTTTCTTATTTTCCCCTCCTTGTGGCACGATTTCTGGAAGTATGTGATAATTAATGCAGTGGATAATTTATTCCTTTAGATTTTCACATTGTAGGTAGACATATTTTAGACATGTACTTGCTGTGTGGTTTTATGTTTGGTGATTAATTTAGGCACGTCTAGGCACTTTTAGGCACGTGGAGACATCATTTCATGTTGTTTATTAGCTTTTCATGTTGTGTGGCGAACTTTTTCATATGGGTGTATTGCATCGTAACCTGGTGCTATCTACTTTGCAATTGTTGTCTAGAGGGTTTCGTTGCTGATTTAATTCGCTATAAATTTGTGTATCGCTTTGGCATCTTTTAAAATTTTATTGCTCTGAGTTTTAAGCCTAAATTTCCACTCAGTTTTTTACGGTTCTTTTTATTTTCCTTGCGTTTCCTGCTTTAAATTTCACACTGACTGTCTTGGCACCTACCTGAATGTTGAAGTTTGTAATGATCTATAAAAAATATCACCTATCTGTTTAAATGTATGCATGTATGAATATATGTTTGTATGTATGCTTATATGTCACGCAAAAACTTTCGACCGAGGCGACGGATTTTCATGAGATCGGTATCATTTTGAAGCCCGACCGTCAGGCCGATAACTATCGAAAAATTAGCCAAAAACAAGCATTGCTTGACCCTGAACTGGCCACTTTTCTACAATGAAAGTTTAGTTTTTTCGCCGATATTTTCGAAAGTCATCGCTTATTTTCGATTGTTTTGCCTTAATCTGAACCTACACCACTCTCGGTTTGACGATGGGCGCAGCAGTTACCAGATCAGCCTTTTTTTCCTCTTTCCTTTCCTCCCTCGCAGTACAGGTTCAAGCCTGCCTGCCTACTACAACATTTTTTTTGCGCTCGTAATTTTCTTTTTTTCTTTTTCTTTTGTTTTTGCGCAACCAACACGCTTATACGCATCTCTACTTTCTTTCCGCCTCTGCTTGACGGGTTCGAGCCTGCCTGCTTTCTATAACTATTTTTCTGCTCAACACACCCCAGACATTCGGGTAACGCCAGGCACCCAGGCTAGTAATATATGTTGGGATCTTTATAAGGAACTTATTTATAATTTTTATTTCTGTTCTTAATTTCTTCCACTCTAGGTTTCTTAGGGATAAATGTTTCATTTTTTTTATTATTCACTCGTAATTTGTATGATTTTTTCTACCTCAACTGCTTCAGTCTTGTTTACTGATGTTGTTCATAGATCTCGGTGACTATTTCTGTCTTGTTTAAGTTTTGCAAGTCCTCGACATATAGGCTTACTTGGTGATGGATTTCAGTTATGTGTGTCGTTTTCTTCCATAATTTAATTCTCGTTGTATTTCCATTAGTTCCAGGTTGAGAATGTTTCGCTTTTTCTAACACTTCTTAACACTGTTCTTGCTTTCCTTCTCTCGCACTCTTTGTTTTATTCTTCCTTGTCTTATTAGATTAAGTCCTCTCTTTTTCTTTATAACCTTTCCTCTTGTTTTGTTTTTCTTTTATTTTCTCTTGCTATTCTTCCTCACAACAACGAGCACAACGATCGTAAAACTCCTTAAAAAAGAATTATCACAAATGCGTTTTAGTAGATATAATACATTTATACTTAGTGCGACATTTACTTTGTTGTGGGTCATTTATAGAAGGTAACATCTCTTAGGAATTTCTCTCATTAGGGGCAGGATTTGGTTGATTGCTAATCGTCTTAGGTGCTCCTGGGGAAGTCTGATTTATTCTCTCATACCAGAGTGCGATTATTCTCTTCCGCTGGTCTTTCCAAACCACACATTACCTTCTGCCTTACCTCGCCTGGGGATGAAAACACCAAGACCCCCCCGACCACCCAACACAACCTTTAAATATCGGCATAAAAGCAGACTTACTGACTGGCTGGCATTCATCCTCTTTAAGTTATCGCTTCCAAGCTAAGTGGAACGCTACGCTCCCAAAAGCTAAGAAACTTTTCTGTTCGTAACTTTTGCAGCCTACTAATTTGAAAACATTAACATGTCTAGTTTTTTCCTTTTCGTTTTCCTTATTACAGGTTTGACTTTAATCCTGAATATTTGTCTTGTTTTCTTATCTTTCTCCTTAATCTTTTTTTTTGTCAAAAATACTATTATAAACCAATACGTTTTCTTATATTTAAAACGAAAAAAAAATTGTCTCCGATGAAATTGAACATTTCCCAAATGATATTTGCATATTATCTGAACTCAAAAACACGCGGCGTTTTTGTATTTTTCTTCTTCTAAAGTATGCATTACTTCTAGCTAAAGTTAATACATAACCCTAAAGGTATTACTTCTTAACCAGTGTTTTAAACTTGATTATGGGGTTGTCGAACATTATGTCATTAGATAGATAATTCAATGTTGAATTTAAAATAAATAAAAATACAAAATGCACCAAGATACCCCCCCGACCACCCAACATACCATTTAAATATCGGCATAAAAGCAGACTGACTGACTGGCTGGCATTCGTCCTCTTTAAGCTATCGCTTCCAACCTAAGTCGAACGCTATGGTCCAAAACGCTAAGAAACTTTTCTATTCGTAACTTTTGCAGCCTACTAATCTAAAAACACTAACATGTCTAGTTTTTTCTTTTTTATTTTCCTTATCACAGATTTGACTTTAATCTTGAATATTTGTCTTGTTTTCTTATCTTTCTCCTAAATCTTTTTGTCAAAAATACTATTATTAACCAATACGTTTTCTTATATTTAAAGCGAAAAAAAGTCTCCCATGAAATTGAACATTTCCCAATTATATTTATCTGAACTCAAAAACACGCGGCTTTTTAGCATTTTGTCTTCTTCTAAAGTATGAATTACTTCGAGCTAAAGTTAAAACATAACCAGTTTTTTAAACAAGTTAAAAATAACCAGACTTTTTTCAATTTGATAAAAGTCCCATTATAGCATATTTATTATGAGGTGGAGCTGGAACGGTTTAACATCTCAGCTCGACCTATATAAAGACAAAAAGTATCCATGCATTAACATGGGAGGGGAGACTATCTTCAAGTACTACCCTAAGCCGGGAATGGGGCAATGGACTTTACTAAGTAGATATTACTTAGTCCTTCTCACCTTTTATTTTAGTTTATTTTTTTTCAATGGAGAGTAGATAATGCATGTGGATGTGTTATCGGAAGCTTCAGTACCTCTCGCTTCTCCTTTTTTATTATTCAATCCTCATTTCCAATGAGTGATTTTTCTGAAAAAGGGTGAAGAAAATGCTGCTTTCTAGGTCGGTAGTAATTTGTAAAGAGTAGTCTGAGATGTCGGAAAATTTCTGTTACTTACTAGTAAGGGTGCTGGAGATACACGTTTCATCTGGGCTGACGTTACCCGCCTGATAGCCTGGGACCCGAACTTGGATTAACCACTAACGAGACTGTCCTATCAGCAGGTGCAAAGTACCAGGGCTGTTGTATTGCAATTTGGTGAATGGATTCTGGACCATACAGTAGTTTCTGGTAGGGCCTCGAGATGCAATACTAGTGGGTTATTGTTACGGCTTTACCTTATCATGAGCCACAAAAATATTGCTTGACTTTTTCTTTCTTATTTTCCCTCTCTGTCCTGCTCCAACCAAGTCTCCTGAACTGCCCCACAAACTCCAAAGCTTCAATCATGACAAATCTCCCAAAAAGAACCACTAATAAAACTAGAACTTCATCCACCAACGTAGACACCTACTACCAGGTCTCCTTCTCCAACATCAGGGGTCAACGTTCCAACCTTCCAGAGGTTGAAACAAATTACAGCAGACGAAACCGGACATATTCTTTCTAAGTGAAACTGGCATAGGGCCAACCACTTCTCTAGACGAATTCATAATTAAAGGATACTCCAACTTAACATCTAAATCTGACCCCCAAGATCGTCATGGGCATGGAATATGTGTCTACATTAAAGATGGCTGTCCATGTAGTAGGGATATCTCCAGAGAAGACACTAATTTACCTTATATATGCTTTCGGGTTACACTAGCTTACACCACTGCATTTATATTTGCCCTCTATCGCCCCCACAACAGTGGGGTTATTATCTTTAAGAGCACATCTGAGAAAATTGACGTCATCCTGTCTGATAATCATTCGGCTAACATTCACATTTGCGGTGACTTCAATATCCATAACGGGGAATGGTGACCCACTCAAATAAAACCGATGACGAGGGGAGGTTTTGTCATGATTTTGCCATTGACTATGACCTCACTCAGATTGTTCACGAACCCAACCGTGTGCCCGATACACCCGGTCAATATGCAATCCGTCTAGACCCTTTCCTCACAACTTCCCCTGAGCTGTGTTCAAGTTCTGTTCTATCTCCTCTGGTATCCTCTGACCACTTTGTTGTAGTAGTTAAGATAAAAATGTAATAAGTCTTCAGACGTACCTCTCCACCGTACTGTATATCGATGATCTATGGCTGACTGGGATAGCTTCCGTACATTAATATCTGACCTACCTCTACGTGTCATTCCATGTTTAAAAAGAATGTGTCGTCTATATTATCAGACCTGACTGAATGGTAAATTGTAGGCAGAGACCGATTCATACCATCCAAAAAATTCCAGCAAAACCTGACAGTCAGTCATGCTTCTCCCCTGAATGTACTGCTGCCATAGCGCACATAAATCATTTTTTCCATAGCTACTAACGAAATAGATGCACCGAGTCTAACGTTGCTTTCAGGACTGCCAGCAACCACTGTAAAAGAGTAATAAAACATGCAAGCGAGCTATATGCTAAGTCTGTTAAATCCAAAGTAGCTGAGCAGCGGCTTGGTCCCCACCAGTTCTGGCAAATAGTAAACAGGATGTTGAACAGAAGCGTTCGTTCTATCCCAACTATCATCAATGGATCTGAGGTCATCTCGTCAGCATAAGACAAGGCCAGACTATTTGCCAAGAAATTTGCAACTAATTCTACCTCATGCGACAATGACAATCAACTCCCTATATTCCCTCTTGTAACAGACAACACGCTATGCAACATACAAATATCTCTGCGTGAGGCGCCAAGCTAATAAAGAACCTTGATTCCACCAAAGCAACTGGCGCTAATGCATTCCAGTTATAGTGCTGAAAAAGCTCCAACCAGAACATGCCCCCATACTTACAAAACTGTTTAAGCGTTACCCTAAGGGGAAGTGTTTTCCAACATCCTGGAAAACCTCATCAATGTGCCCTGTATTTAAGAATTCGGTTAAAAGTCATATCCCTCTCAGTACAGACCAATAAGTCCCCTGTGTGTCCTGAGTAAGTTGTTGGAATCTATATTAAAAAAAGAAGTAGTCAACCACCTCAACAGAACCAACCTTCTTAGTTACAAGTAATTATACAAACAACATTCGAAATATAAACCGTGGCGTCTTTAAATCAAAAGTACGCTAACGGAAACAATTTACTGCACGGGCGTCCCCCTTTTTAAAATTCATCATTCAATAAGGTGAAAAGCTATAGCAAACATCTATATGAGTATTTAAACAATAGCTCCTGATTTCAAAAGGCGAAAAATTAAAAGATACATCTGCCGTACTTGTAATGCAAGGTTTATTCTTGGTGTCTTTTAAATTTAATAAAAACCCTTCAAAATTTGCTGATGAGGAGACCTTGTTTATTAAAAAACTATATGTAATAATTATTGTCCGTAACTTGATGTCTACTACAATAAAAACACTGTGTTCCGAAACGATCGTACAGATAATTGATTCTGTTGTTGTTCCTTCTTATGAAACGGATTTTTAATTTAATTATAATTTGATTTTTAAATTTTAAATCATCAATCACATTACTTAATTTTGAATTAGCTCTAGGATATTTACCTATCGAGCTTATTATATATCTAAATTACAACGAGCACGTTTTCTTTCATGTATTTTAATAAAACTAGTAATTTCACTGTTACATTAAAATACACTCAGCTCTTTAGACTATTGTTCTAATCTCCTTTAAATTTATATATATATATTTATATATAAATGTATACGAATAAAATATCCCTCACACTCTTTTTATGGGGTGATGAAGCGCCTACTTTATAACTCAATTGTTGTATTTGGAAATTCAGCGAATATATTTTCTGCACATCCGCCATAGTAAATGCCCGGCTTTCTCTGCGAAACATACTGAAAGAATCTTATCACAAAAGGATCAATCAAAATTAATATTTCATCATTAGATTTTTATTGTTATTTATTAATACTAATAAAAAATAACCAAAATATACGAGTTTGAAGATTGATGGATTCTTAATAATATATACAAATTTCATGCTGCAATTTACATAAAAGGGGGTTATTTCTTTACGTGTTGAATAGCGATTCACGTTGGTAAAGCGCAGAAAATATAGTCCAGCCTTGGCCAATAATTAAACAGAGTAACTATCAAAAATGTAACTCTTAATTGCTCACTATCATATCAGACATTACTGTTGGCATTTATGATCATTATTTTTGTCTAACCAGCAATCTGCCCAGAAAGACATCGGGCACTAGAAGAACAACGAGAAGGTAGCTCTTACATTAAGTGAAATTGATTTGGGGGAAATGAACTGGATTCGAACCTTGAACATCCAGATCATAAGGTCATGTGCTCATTTACTCGATGTTTACAACCTATTAGCTAATGAATTAAAAGGGACTGTCGCCACGTTAGATTCACACCTTCCTGTCCGTAACGCATCTACTTGAGGAAACTACATGCAGAAATGTTGTTTCCGCATCATTTTTCATTAATACGTTATTACTGACCTTCAGCATGATCACGCTTACACACCGATTTTTTAATTACATTTTTACATTAAACAAAGAACAGTACCAATTTGATGTACTATAAGGGACCTACGTTGCAGGGAGCCTATGTAAGAAGTAGAGCAGCGCGATATCTGTTCATATTATAGTTGAACCCCTAAATGTTAGTACAGTTGGGCAAACAGGAACTTCTGTGGAAGAAACTATTAGATTAGAAGGCTCTCTTATATTAAGAGATCTCTACTGTGTAAGGGTGAGATTTTGCTGCTTGTCCGGTTTGTCGGTGTATTTAAGTCGAGGGTGGTGCAACTGATTGTAGTTCGTCAGAGCGTTCGCCATTAAAATACTTATAGATCAGGCAGAAAGATGCAACATTACTTCGATGGGACAGAAATGTAAGCTTAGATGACAGTTCAGGACCTATCAAGTTGGAAACTCTCTTTTGAACTCTTTCCAAGAGTGAGATACACAAGCCAAAATGTTGCAGCAGTACTCCATACATAGGCGAATGATGTCCTGATAGACGTGCAGGATACTTTCAGGGTAAGTAGCTTTCTAGCATATCGTTTAGCCTGCTCAGTACTAGAATCGGTGACAAAGCATACTAAGTGCTGTATATATTCTAAACTTTTCTCGACATTATTTCTGATTTTCTGGACTTCTTTCTGCTACTGGAATCAGGCAGTAATGAGTCAGGAACAGAGTATTCAGGTTTGCGCAACAGTTGCTTCATAACGCGGACATACTCTTACGGTTCTATTCATTGTGCTTGAATACAGAACTAAATCCATATATCTATTGACGATCGAATGATTTCTTCAGAAACAAGTTAAGCATGCATGGCCCCCCGTTAGTTCACAGTGAATAACGCATAATAAAATGACTCCATTCAGGATTGGCCACTCATTTAACCCCAGAACTCACCAGGTGAATTCAACTCATTGTGAAAATAAACAAAGAATGCAGTTTTAGGCTTTAACATATTTAAATTTGAGTTCTACACTATGCAAACAGAAGAAATGACTAAGTCCATCATTTGACCCCCCCCCATTTAGGCCCAAAAGCCCCCAAGGATTTAACATATGTAAATGTGAGTTCAGCACCATGCAAAACTGCTAAATAGACATACACAGAACATTTTGGACAAATATCATTATATAGTCTCAACAATGGAGTGTTTTTATTAGCCCTAAAAGAGCCCCTGGGTCACATCCAAGAGTTATCGCGAAGGATAGACACGCAAAATTATATAGAAATCAGTTACTTACAAGTTTTCAGAAAGTTTTATAAAAATCCAAGGCATCAATTTTTTTTTAAATAAGCACAACAGTGTCAGTTTTAGCTACTTTAACATGAAAAACACCCGTAAGGGGGCAACCGGAATTTTCCCGGTAAATCCTTTATGTTATATTTTTACTCATATCATGCTTAATGTTTATACACAATTTAAAAAAAAATCTACGCCGTAGTTATTGGGAAAAGTGTTGACAGACGAGCAGACAAACAGACGGATGGGCGAGGGTGAATTGGCAGGCCCATACTTCTGTTGCCGGGGACCAATAAAATCGTATATTGTAAAGTATTAACAGAATGACTAATTTTAAACTTGTTCGACGCCAGGAGACGAAAAGACAATTGAAACAAATAGGGAAACTCAAACCTTACACAAAACCAGTATCTTATTGAACAACCAGAGCTAATAAAGTGTTATTTTTTATGTAATCTATGTTTATGGTATTACTTTGTTCGACGTCTCTGATATTCAAACGCGACTATATAATTGAGAGAGACCGGCGGCAGAATATTGTGTTGGTCGATTGTCGTGAAACGCATTGGAGTGAAAAAAAAACAGTGAAAAAGTAATATCGTCTTGTTCCTTTTTTAGGTAAAGATCGGTTGTGCATCAGAGGGACACAAAAAAGGTGTAAACAGTGTTGTACATCCTCTGGGTGTATTCTATCTTAGCGATATTGTGATGCAATTTTTATCTTATAATCACTTTTACTTAAGCACAAAAGCAAGAAACCCCTTGAAAACAACAGTAATAACATCAAAGAAATAAATAACAAAGTTTTACGAGAGATCTCAATCTTACAGAAGACGTTCATATTTCAGTTAAATCGATCGCTAACTTAGTGGACTAAATAAACACATCTGGCGGTAAATAAGTAGTTAACGTCCCAAACTGCTAACTTGAGTCTTCCACGTAATTTAATATTTTATGTTTCACGTTTTTTGTTGTTTTTTTTTTGTTTTGTTTTGTTTTTTTGCATTTTTACCCCATACAAGACATGGCACCAATTTTATTAAGGGATCTGGGACGTAATTTGAAAGGATACTATGTAGGGAGTTAGCAGCAAGATATCTGTTTACATTAAACTTGAAATTCTGCATGTAAGGGAAGCAGGAACTCGGAAGGGAATTTCATTGTTTAGAGGTCCGAAGAAAAAACTATTAGAGTAAAAGAACTTTTGGAATCTAAAGATTTCGACTGTATCTAGGTGTGTGATTTAGTTGCTAGTCGGTTGTGTCAGGGGTATTTACGTAGGTTGTAAAGTTTTCCGAGCACCTAACATTTAAATACTTGTAAAATAGATTGAACATTTAGTCGATGGGACAGCCGTTGAAGCCTAGTTTACAGCCTTTGGCAGCATAACTGTTACGATATAGTTTAGCGAATGGTGTACGAACACTTAAGTTATCAAAGACAGTTCATATCTCCTCAGATAAAAACTAAAGAATTAGAAAATAATTTTATCGGATTAAAGCGGATAAAAACTGGTAAATAACAATATAATTTTTTAGGATTCATAAATAATCAAGATATAATCGAGATGTTATAGGAGCGAAAGCCAAAACTGAGATTGACATATTAATATATATATATATATATATATATATATATATATATTACAGATAAATTACATATATATATAAACTACATATATATAATATATCAAATTATATATATATATATATATATATATATATATATATATATTACAGATAAATTACATATATATATATAAACTACATATATATATAATATATCAAATTATATATATATATATTACAGATAAATTACATATATATAAACTACATATATATAATATATCAAATTATATGTATATATAAATTAAAGATCATTTATATATATATATATATATATATATATATATATATATATATATATATATATATATATATATGTGTGTGTATGTATAACTTATCTGTAATTCTTAGTTTGGATCAGAGAAAGGAATCCAACTGCGAGCCAGGTTTTTTTTTTGATAAGAACATATTACGGTGCACATGTACAAGCGGTATCCCCCCCCCCGCTAATTTATTTTTCATTTTCGTCTTTATTGAAGTTTTCTACGAATATTTATTAAATCAACACTAATTTAACAGATTATCATAAAAAATGAAAAATGTACATATTAAAAAAATTGTAGTGGGTGATCAATTTCTAATGCCACGTTTTAGTAAATTGATAACCTATTTAAGAACCACCCGAGGATTTTAGACCAAATAAAGTGAATTTAGCTTTTTTAACGCAGTTTGGCCTTTTTTTTTAAATTGCTTGAAATTTGTCTTTTTTTAAATTATTTTAAATACACATTTATCGTAATCTTTCAGTCCCCGACGTTTACAAAGGTTAGCCCGGATGGTTTTTTCTGGAATTCTTTCTGATTTTTAATAAGCAATATTCAAGTGGTGTCTGCCGGCAATTACAATTTTTAAATAAACAGAAGAACTAACAGCAACACTCTTTGGTATACTCACAAGTATGAACAGTTTCTAAGAAAACAAATCGATCATCTTATTTGAACAACTCGACGAGAACACTCAAAGGTTTATATATATATATATATATATATATATATATATATATATGTGTGTGTGTGTGTGTGTATATATATAATATAATATAATATAATATATATATATATATATATATATATATATATATATATATATATATATAAAATGGGTTAATAAATTCCAACGAAAGAAAGATGTATATTTAAATAAGGGAGTAGTCACCAACAATGTGTATTTTTTAACATTATTTTCTTATTCCGTGTCTTGGTTTTTCATTGAGAATTATGTTTGGATCATTGTAATAATGTTTTTAAGTCATGTGATTCGTCCTCGTCAGAAATTATTTTCAAATGTGTAAAAATAGCGATTTTCGTATTTAGTTTTAGTATTGTGAAAAAATCCCCTATTTTAAATACACCCCTCTTTCTAAACAAACATAATATAAGACTAAAACGAAAAATCGCAATACTAAATCCAAGAATCCAAAAAATAAATATCAAAATAGAATGAAAGCACCCCTACCCTTACTTCAGAAGAGCCAGTTCCCCCTCCCCACGCATACACATTAGTAACGACCTCGGACCACAGCCGCCTTCCTAAGGAAGCAAATAACCTTAAAATACTATAAAACAATATACACATTCCCAAACCAATAAAAGCAAGCACACACACGCACACACACGCGCACACACACACATAAACACACACGCACACACACACGCACACCCTACCCTACCCTAAAGGAAAAGAAAAAAACATTAGCAGAAAGAGATAGCGACTACAGCGAGCTCAACTCTCCCTCAAACCAAATAAAAAAAGCAATAAAGATTCAGCATACCAATGTATAATAAACACTTACAAGCATCCACCCCTTGGAAAAACTTCAAACTAACTACGAAAATCGCTATTTTTACACATTTGAAAATAATTTCTGACGAGGACGCATCACAGACCGTCTGAAACGCGCGTAAACGATTTCAATGACTAAAAAACATTATTAGAATGATCCAAACATAATTCTCAATGAAAAACCAAGACAGAAAATAATAAAATAATGTTAAAAAATACACATTGTTGGTGACTACTCCCTTTTTTAAATATATATATATATATATATATATATATATATATATATATATATATGTGTGTTTTTAAGTCATTGAAATCGTTTACGCGCGTTTCAGACGGTCTGTGATTCGTCCTCGTCAGAAATTATTTTCAAATGTGTAAAAATGGCGATTTTCGTATTTAGTTTTAGTATTGTGAAAAAATCCCCTATTTTAAATACACCCCTCTTTCTAAACAAACATAAGACTAAAACGAAAAATCACAATACTAAATCCAAGAATCCAAAAAATAAATATCAAAATACAATGAAAGCACCCCTGGCTCGGAATCCAACTGCGAGCCAGGTAATTGTTTGATAAGAGCATATTACGATGAACACGTACAAGCGGTACCCCCCCCCGCCAATTTATTTTTCATTTTCGTCTTTATTGAAATTTTCTACGAATATTTATTGAATCAACACTAATTTAACAGATTATCATAAAATATGAAAAATGTACATATTTGAATATTTGTAGTGGGTGATCAATTTCTAGTGCCACGTTTTAGTAAATTGATAACCTATTTAAGAACCACCCGAGGATTTTAGACCAAATAAAGTCAATTTAGCTTTTTTTTTTAAGGCAGTTTGCCCTTTTTTTCCAAAAATTGCTTGAAATTTTTCCTTTTATAAATTATTTTAAATACACATTTATCTTAATCTTTAAGTTCCCTCACTCGACATTTACAAAGGTTAGCCCGGATGATTTTTTTCTGGAATTCTTTCTGATTTTTAGTAAGCAATATTCAAGTGGTGTCTCCCGACAATTACAATTTTTAAATAAACAGAAGAACTAACAGTAACACTCTTTGGTATACTCACAAGTATGAACAGTTTCTAAGAAAACAAATCGATCATCTTATTTGAACAACTCGACGAGAACACTCAAAGGTTTATATATATATATATATATATATATATATATGCATATATATATATATATATATAGAGAGAGAGAGAGAGAGAGAGAGAGATGTCATCTCTTTATCAATCTAAGAACAATAATTACTAGTCAATGTGTGCTAGATACAAACTAAAGACTTAGCTGTAAAAAGTTAAATTTTAGATATATTTTGACCCGTATTATTAATTGTTTTCATTACCCACCATGTTTATCTTTGCGTGCGCAAAAAGATATTCATCGTCCTTGGATTGTAAATATCAAATGACGAGAGTTGAAGATCAGGTATAGAAAAACAAAGAAAAACATCGTTGAGACAGGAACATAATCCCATTTACATTATAGTAGTCTTCAGATGCTGGGACGCTTTCTACTCTGATATCTTTATCTTTGAACTGCCAGTCTTTACAATCCCCTTTGTGGTCCTTGTTTTGCTCGCTATAGCAACATGCATTAAAGAATTGCTTCTCTATTTACTGCAAAAAACGCAGATACTATGGTCGGAAAGTAGAACTGAGAAGTCAGCACACCCGACTAGGGCCACTCTGACCTGCAAAAAGTCTCTGGGCAGCTTCGTCAGCATTCCCCGGTTATGTCACATCAGGCGATTAGACACGAACAACCACGTTCTTCAAGAGAAAAAGCGGAGCTGAGAGGGTGGACTTCGAGAACGGCTCGGAGCTAAACTTCCACCACAAAATCAACACGGATCCAATCATTATGGAATGGGTAAATATCTGTTTATTTGAGGGCCCAGGATAAAAGTCCCTAACAATTTTAAAGATAATGTGAACACACATCTCATTGTCGAACTTCTGAACTATAGTGTTCCTGATATACACTTACCCCTTGCGCCTCGTGTGCCTTGTTTAGAATTACCTAATATAAAAAATGGCGTAGCACTTGAATATTTTTTTCATTTTTGATGAAATAAATTACAAGGAAAAAATCAATTTGATTAACTAAAAAATCACTGAGTGCGTGCCCATCGATAGGAAAGAGTCTCGTGAAGGATTTTTTTTTTATTTGCAAGAATATGCCGGTCCGTTCGTTTTTTTATATTTTGAAGGTCGGGGTTAAATTAGGTTTAATGCGGGATATTGTTCGATGTTATGCAAAGCGTATGATGGGGATGTTTTTTATCGCTTAGTTAGCTGACAACTAGGATTAAAAGTTAATGAAGTGAAAATTCAGAATAAAAATGTTACAAGGCCGCTATTCTTGAGAGGAAGAGAAAAAAACAGTAAAACAATAAAAATAAGAAGACTTCGGCGAAAAAAAAAAGAGAAGAAGAATAGGGATGATAAGAAAAAGAAGAATAATGAGAAATAATAATAATAAGAAGAAGAAGAAGAAAGAAGAAGAAGAATCTCAATCATCGGTTTGTGTGTATGTATGTATGTACGTATGAATAAATGTACATCTGCCAAAAAAACTTTGACAGACGCGACGAATCCTGACAGGATCATTACCGTTTTAATGCTCGACGTCTTAGACGACAACTATCGAAGGATTGGTCCAAAACATTAATTCCTACACTCGCAACTTGCCAGTTATCTACAAAAAGGGGGGTCAGTTTTTGCGTAGCATTTTGGTAAGTAACCTAAGTCATCGTATAGGTTAGATTGACTACTCTTAATTTCAACGTTTCGAACTTCCGCTCAAGGGATACAGAGGTCGGCTAAGACGACACGTATTTTTTAACCTTTTTATTTGTCTTCTTCGCCTTGCGGCTTCGAGCCTGCCCGCCTGTCTAGTACCATTTTTTTTAAATCCCTGCCTATTGTTATTTATATTCCTCCCTTGCTACTTCCACTTTTTACACCCGCCGGGGATCCTTACTGCAATACCTACACACATCTGGGCACTCCCTCAACTGTTGTTTTAATCCCCCGGGGGGGGCATTACTACACCACCCACACACCCAAGCAACACTGGGCATCCCCGATAATAATAATAATAATAATAATAATAATAATAATAATAATAATAATAATAATAATGGCGGAAATTAAAAAGAGGGACCCACGCACATTGTTATCTTTAATGATGCAAAGCGCAAGATTTCATGGATTAAAAACCAACACCGGCAGACGTCCTTCATCATATACAGATGAATACGAAAAAAACGTACAAGATATCGACCACGTTATCTATTATATAATTCTCACCTCTCTTTATGTGTGTATGTGTGTATGTATGTATGTATGTATGTATGTATGTATGCCTAAAACTTTCGACAAAGGCGACAGATTTTCATGTGATTTGTACCGGCTTGAAGCAGGATATATATTAAATAATTGGCTACAAACATTAATTAAATAAATATATATATATATAATAATTGGCTAAAAACATTAATTAAATAAATATATAAGGATATATATTACATAATTGGCTAAACACATTATTCGCAGGATATATATTAAATAATTGGCTAAAAACATTAATTTTTTCACCATCAACTGGGCAGTTTTCTATAAGGAGGCTCGTTTTTTTTGCGTCGCCATTTGTAAAAGCCATCGTATCGATTGGGCAGGCCTTACTAATGTCAACCTTCCAAACTTCCGGTCGAGTCATAGAGTAGGGGTAAGACATCAGGTTTCCTTTCACTTTCTTTTCCGCCTTCGCGTCACAGGTTCGAGCCTGTCTGCCTACTACAACTTTTTTTCTAAACACACACTTTCAAATACCCGGGCAACGCCGGGCACCCAGACCAGTTTATATTATAAAAAAGTCAGTGGAAACATTGAGACTGGAACTGAGAGCTGCAGGACGTAAAAATATTAACATTTTCCAGAGAGACCTGCTATCACAACTACTATCTATGATAGTCACGGTGCCACTCACATACATACTTCGGAAATGTAATACTGAATAAAATTTTCTAGATACGGAACAAAGAATCATCAGCCTATTATTCGTGGATGACGTGGTGGCATCTGCAACAATAAAAGAACTAGACCAATCCATACCCGTGACTAGAATATAAAACTAGGACACTGAGATAAAATATCGAATTAAAGGTTCGCAATACTGAAAATGGAAAACAATTCAAACAAAAGAAGAACACAGAAGAAATAACTACCCAAGCAAGATGAGAATGCAGAAAAAATGTACAAAATACACGACGAGACTATTAACATTATTAGGAAGGCCATTGAGAATCGAACTGTCAGCTAGTGGACAATACCTGCTTTACGTAAGAATACAAACACCTTCCAAAGAGACCTGATATTATAACTACTCTTTATAATAGTCACGATGAAACCCACCACATACTTCGGAAACGTGATACCAGATACACATTTTTCGACAAAAAACAAAGAATAAACAAACAATTAGACGTGGATGACGTGAAGGTATTCACAAGAAAAAAGAACTAGAAAAATTCGTAAACACGACTAGAATATACAACCAGGACACTGAAATAAAATGTCCAATGGAATGAGTGCAAGACTAAAAATGAAAAACGTTCAAACTGAAGACATCCAAAACGGAACAACTACTTAAGAAAGATGAGAAAAGGGGCTTGGTGAACGTGAGACTTACAAATAGTTGACAGTTCTGAATGGAGACACTATGGAAGTAAAAGATAAGATTGGAAACGAATACCTGAGTAGAACAAGGAAAAACTTACAAACAAACCGATTCAGTTAAGTCTAATTAAAAACAAAAAAAATCAACACAATATCTATTATAAGTAGGACTGTAACACAAAATATTCTTTTCATTATTTTGAAAATCAAGTATATATACGACACAATAAGAAAATCAAGCGAGAAGTACATCAGTCTATACAAACGCATATAAGATATTAAGGGACATATACCCAAGAGTTAAACAATGAAAAGAATATGCTGTTGTAACGGTTCTACTAATGAGGCAAACTAGACAACTCATGGACTGAACTACAGAATTATAAAACTTGATCAAAACACGAGCCAACTAATGGTAATGGACAATGCATTACACTTAAAGTCATGAAGGGAGAAGTGGAGTAAACATTGTAAATGATAGAAACAAAAAGAATGAAAAAATTCAGAAAGATTTATCAACGTAGCATCAAGATAATCAATACAGCAAGCGATAAAACATCAAGTAAAACAAACAATGAATTGATGAAATGAGAAACAAAAGACATGAGAAAGATCTACAAAAATGAATGACAACAAGAATCACGAAAAAGAAATGCCCCTAACTAAGAGAGAGATGAGTGAACAAGGGAAGATTATCTTTACGGACAGAGGCCCAGACCAATCAGATTAGAAATCACAACCTAACAGCTGAAATAGATAAAAATAAGGAAAACAGTTAATGTAGATGCTGTGGACAAATTGACGAAACGATAACCCACATAATAAGTAAATACATAAATCTTGCTAAAAATAGAATAAAAGGACAACCACAACTGTTGTACACTGGGGAGTCTTCAAACGACATCACTTAGAACATGCGGACAGATCGTAGAAGCACAAATCAGGAATAGTACTTGAAAACGAAAAGTCAAAATCCTTACGACAATTAAATTAAAAATAAGGGACCGGGCGTCATAAATATTAACACAAGCAAAAATAATTGACAAATAATAGATTTTGTTATTCCAACAAACAACGGACTGAAGATCAAGGAGGTAGTAAAGAAAAACAAATATGCACAATATTTTTTAGAGAAATGAAGACAATATTGGCCATGAAGAAGATCAATTAATAACAATAATTGTAAGAGCACTACTGACAGTCCACAAAACTAGATAATAAACCAAGAAAAATTGGACATAAGGGGAATACAGAGGAGACGCTGATGCTAAAATATCTTGAATCTTAAGGAAAACACTCGAATGTGGAAACTAACATATAAGCTACAAACACTAACCGGAACTACGAAAACTACTTAAAAATAAGTGTATATATCTGTATATATAAAAATCTAATTCTTGGTTCATTCGTTATTAATAGTCTAAATAACCACTGGACCGATTGCTTCGGAATTTTGTTATAATATGTTTACTGTACCCATGCGTGTTTTTATATATCTCTTTTTAATTATAACAGTATACTTAATCTTTCTTTACTAAATAGGTCGATCTTTGTAAGGATTTGCGTATGTTTTTATTTAGGGACATATATTTATCACCACCTGCTTTTCGTTCCATTTTTACAACAACCGTAAAACAGCGCATACTTCGCACGTTTTATCGTAAGTTACCGAGCGATCCATAAAAATTTGGTAGGTGAGTGTCAAATCTGCCGAAGATATTGAAAAAAAAATAGAACCTCTCCCAAACATACTGGCAAATTGGAGCAAAATTTAATTTTTCGTTCGATTTTTACAACAACCATAAAACAGCGCATACTTCGCACGTGTTATCGTAAGTTACCGAGTGACCCATAAAAATCTGGTAGCTGAGTGTAAAATCTGCTTAAAATCTTGAAAAAAAAACCCTCTCCCAAACATACTGGCAAAAATTTGGTTTCGTCATTCCTTTGAGTGTTTCCAATAAGGGGGATTGATTTACTATTATTTGTATTAAAAGCTGAGCACTTATTAAAATTATGTAATTGTTGAATTTTTTGCATTTTGATTAAATTGTTTAGTTTGCAATCGCTGATACCCCACTCAAAAAATGTAACAATAATCAAAATGAAAAATAATGGCACTTATGCAGAATTACTCCCCGTCCCCCGAATTTGAATTATGGTTAGGTTTCGATCGGCAATAACTGGATTCAGCCGAGAGCTTTTCAAATGTTTAAACACTCAATCAACACTTTTATTTATATTTTGCATAAATAATTAATGATGGGAGTATTTGTTCTGTTTATTTTCTTAACATCTGTTGAAAAAAAATAATTTGTACATTCTCTTAAAAAAAAGAAAATCAAAGCTTTCTCTACAGTCACCTAACTATTTACAGTGTTCATATAAAGCATTCATCTGTTCTTTTTATTATAAAAATTATGTTTTCAAACAGAAACTTTTACTACCAACTTAGTGTAAGTTTTCATGAAAGAAAAATCAACTTTAACCTAACAAGTAATGGTAAAAATTAATATTTTCTTGGGGAAAAAACAACAACTTTTATTGATAAAAAAATTGCAAAAGATAATAAAAGTAAATGAACAATACAAAATGCAATTTTTCTTCAGAAATGTGTTCCATTTTAACAAACTGAACCACATCAACGTGTGGCTGGGTACAGCTATTATATATATATATATATATATATATATATATATAATATATATATATATATATTCAGCAATCACAAATGTATCAGGAGGTCACATAACATGTCATTAAGAATTAAAAAAGAAAAAGGGTATTTAATATATGTTGGGATAGGTAGATAGATAGATAGATAGATAGATAGATAGATATAATTACATCCAAGTATTTGAGTAGAGGAAAGTTGAAAATAGTAAAAAAATGACAATAATAGGTATAAACAGAAAATACTACTAAAGATTAATAATCCTACTACTAATAATAATATTAGATACTATTATTCTACTACTTCTTATAATATTACCACTACCAATAATCAAAATTACTACTAAAATTATCAATAATCAATATTACTACTAGAACTTCTTACAGATGTCATTGTCAGAGGTTATTAAGTGAGAACAACTGCTGGCTTTCCCATGAATGTGGATGCAATCTGGTCTTCATAAATTTCCAGTAATCTTAACTTCTTTCCATAATATTTTTCAAATAACGTTGCGTTATCATTACATCCATTTCCCATTGACGTATATCTGAAATTCTAGTCACTGGAATTGTTGGGGCAATAAGCTTTCCCAAGATCTTAGATATCTTCCTTATCACAAGCTAATGTCTGGTTCATGCTTTTCCTATTTTCTGACTATTTTGTTATGTGCTAATAATATACTACTTTTTTCCAGGAAATTATAAACACTTTTCCATTTTTTGTTCTTAGATCTATGAGGTACTCCTGTGTATATTTGTCTAATTTTGACAGAGTTTCTAATTGGTCGGTTAATGTCTGTAGTTCATATGGATTAGTTTCCGTATTCGAAGATGCTCCTCCAAATTTCAGCAGTTTGTACCATTACTGTTTGTCGCAAAATCTCAGTCTACACTTTTATTCAGATTCTTCAAATATTTTATTTTATTCATATTCTTTAAGACTATTCCTAATGCTCCTGCAATTATTGGCATATATTAATGTACTTCATGTTTTATTATTAGTGTATTAAAATACATACGTATGTTATACTTCACAAGGCAAAGTACAACGGGAAGATTTTGTAAAACAAGCATATATTAATATAAGAATATTTAAAATGTCTGTAGAATATACATTTTTCTTTAGCATATTACCATAAACATGATTATTAACACATTCTATGTTAATTCGTTTCTTGGCACTGACAAATAACGCAAAGATTGTGTTCAATCTCTTCTCTTCTATCTATCTTCTTCTCTTCTATCTTCTTCTATATAAATAAAATGAACTCATTTTTTCCCGTCGGATTTTGACATTAATAGGATTAAAAATCAAGATATTTCATGCAAATATAATATGCACAAACGGCAGAACAATATCTGAGGTGTGTTATAGGCTTATTATTTCTCAAATTCCTCGATAATCTTAGATTTCTATACTTTCTCTGCTGAGAAGTCACGGCCAAAATCGGTTAAGATCAATGGAAGTGGTAAAATATTTTCTCTCTAATAAATTCCTCCTCCACCTGCCACCACTTAACACCGTTTGGGGATCGTTCACAAGGAACAGTTGAGAAGAGAACACCGGTTTGGCTTCGTAGTTCTTTCATGTGAAGTTATTTAAAATCACTAAACTAAGCTGCAGTGCTCTGTGGTGTAGTGGTTAGCGTGCTGGACAATTCACATTATATTTTCACGTTCGCGCCGACCTACCGTAGTCGTTTTTTTGTTTTTTGTTTTTTTTTCCTAAACAACTGGAATGGACTTTTCTTGGTGGCCAAACTGTTAACGTTGCAGATGTTTTTTTTTTTCACACTTTATTTTCCTACTTTTACTCATGACCCCGGGTTTGATCCTTCCTACTTACCTACCATAGCATTTTCTAAACCCCCCCGTCCCGGAAACAAACACTCGGGCAACGCCGGGTACCCCCGCTAGTATCAAAATAAAATAAAATAAATAAATAAAAAAACAAGTTCCTTATACTTAATACGTTACTTATATACGTAACAATTTATACACAAACATATACTACTTGAATGCCTGCTGGGGAAATCTTGAATGTATACTAGAAAGAACTTGATTTCCTACTAGACACTATCCCCGATTGTCGAAGGTCTCTCTCTACAGGAATTCGTTAGAACGTCCGTATATGAGGATACTTTTCCCTAGAAGTATACCCTGACCAAATATTAAAATAACATTGTATTCGCAGTCCAAATGAGATCTCCTCTCTACAGCCGACCCATATAAGCTTTCACGAGAAATGATTAACTTTCTGCAAGAAATAGCACGAAGCTGAACACTCCACCAGACTAGATAAATTCTTTTCCTGGAATCCAGTAACACTAAGAGACAAAAACAAGACATACTACGACAGATTGGCAATGGAAAATTAGGTGCTCAATTTCTTTACTAACCCAGTGCTTGAAAAGAAAAAAAAAACGTTAATGAAACATTCAAATGCCTATGTATCTCATATCGAGTTCTAATGTTTGCCCCAGGGAGTGGGCCCCTTGATTTCTGAGAACTTCGACAGAAGTAAAATAAAAATAAAAATACTAGCGGGCCGCGCGGAGTTTCCCGGTTATAATTCTTAGTTTATTAGCGAAAAAAGTTATTTTCTCATTTCATATATATATATATATATATATATATATATATATATATATATATATATATATATATATATATAAAAGAAAGAAAATGAGAATATGAAACTATATAGTTGACATTTTTATTTATTTATTGGTATATATATATATATATATATATATATATATATATATATATATATATATATATATATATATATATATATATATTGTGGTAAATAATATATAGCTTACCTGAGTGTAGCTGCCGGAGGTGAGGATGGTCTTCCAACAATCAAGAAGAACAATAGCATTGTGGTTATTTATGCTAATAGAGTAAAGTAAATTGTTATAAAAACCTTCCTCCTTTGTGAAGAGTCAGTCATTATTTTTTTATGTTACTGTGGTTACAAGACCTGAGAAGAAGGTCGCGAAGAAGATTGTATTTTTTCGCAACCTCACTTCAGGTTAGCTACTCTTAGTTATATGACTTTTTTTTCCAACAATTTGCGAAAAAAATACACTAGTTCAGCACAATTTCTTACAGAACTTTGAGTCATTAGTAACAGCAATTAGTGACAACTCTGGAAATTGTTCGATTACCCGTACAAGGATATGGATACCTCTGATACTTCAACTGTGACAGATTCCAGGGAGCGACACCGGAACCAGATTTCCATTCTGAAGATGAAAATCAAGGGTAGGCTTCGTTTGTCCCGTGGCCCAGAGATCACTCCTGCTGTATTTTCTGTATTCCATAGGGAAATTTTGGAATATATCAACGAAGTTGAAATCTCCATCTGCAAGTTGCAACTTTCCTGTGTCTCTGAAGAGGAAAGAGAACTTATGGAGTCCGATTGGCTAAGTTACCAGCTGAATTTACGGAAGGAATTAGAAGATCTCTCACTCTTGTTACATCCTCCAGAGGCTAGTGGCTATTCGGAGCGACCTTCCCTTCCATATACGCCTGGACCTTCTACGGATAGAGCTAATTCATCATTCACTGTTAGACTACCTCAAGTTCAAATCACTGGACCAACGTTCAGTGGTCGTGAAATGGAAAACAATAGAATGAGTTTTTACAATTTCTTATCTCGATTTGAAAATTGTGCAGCAGGCATGGCAAATGACGCAGAAAAGTTAAACTTTTTAAAATGCTCGCTGTCTGGGAGACCTCTGCTGCTGATTAATCACTTAAGTTGCATCAATACAAATTATCAGCAAGCACTGGCAGTATTGAAACGAGAATATTTAGATGTGAGTGACATCATTGATAAGATATTCCAAGATATTATCGATTTCTCCCCCAAGGGGGAAAATTCTTATGAGGATCTTGGTAGTTTCATCTCCAGAACAGCTTCAATTCTGGAAGAACTGGCCAGCTCTCTCGATTGTGATTTCTCTGAGGATGGTTCTGCAGGGGCCCGATTAATGGCCAAAATACTTTTTTTGAAATTTCCGAGAACATTGAAGGGAGAGCTTATACAGTTATGTGGCTCTAGAATTCCTTCTCTGTCTGTTTTAATGCGAGACACCAGTGAGGCTATTCAACGCTTGCTAATTAAAGGCAGCGGGTTGCCTGGTTCTTCGGATATCCATCGAAACAATTCTCGGGTAACCGTTTCAAAATCTAGAGCCACTACAACCAGAGATGTTTCTTTCCGCATAGATTCAGATTGTCAGGCTCCTTCTGGTTACTCGAGTAAACTACCTCCTCTGATTTGTGTTACCTTCGGTCGAGGAGGAAGAACCATCTCTGTAAACTGCCTATTGGATACTGGCAGTGGCAGAACGTATTTGTCGGTTATGTCTTGCGCTCCTTGGGTTCCTTGAGTTCTGACGGTTTGGAGTGTTATTTCAGGCTGACTACACTTCTCGGAGAATGTGAGCAAGTATACAGAGAGGTGAAATTGGATGTGGACTTGGGGTCTGGTCATGTGGGGCACTTTCCGGTACTGGTTGCCAACTCATTGGACCTATCCTTATATCTAAAAAATTGGCATTTGCTGTTGGAGGAGTTCAAGCGAACTGGATGTTCTCTGGCTGGGCAATTTGAATCTGGCACTGATGCGGTGGCTATAAGTGGAATTATGGGTCTGGATCTGGTGCAACATTTGGGCCCCTTACAGTTGGTGCCTTGTTTGGGGGGTCGGGCTTTCTCTGTTCCTGCTGGTTTGATTCCCTTTGGTGAGGTGGACACTTTTTTTTCTACAAATCCTGCCCCTATTTCAAGAGAGTATACGTTGTTCAGTGCAGTGATGGAGAATACTCCCCAAGTGGAATCATCGCATGTTTGCTTCATCCTGGAAGCCGACCCTACCTATGCGGACCCCTGGGTGAATGTCTTTCCCTCTAGCGATGTGGAAAGGGGATTAGAGAAAATGTTCAGCATTGAGTCATTGGGCATTCAGGACGGAGAAGAGATTTCAGGATATGATCAGGGTATGATTCGGCAGTTCCAGGAATCTATAATATTCAGGGATGGTAAATATCATGTGCAATTACCCTGGCATGCAGATAAGCTGGCTCTGGTTCCTTCCAATCATGCTATTGCTTTGCACGTTTTGGATCGTGTGGTCAGGAGCCTTGAGAAGAAGGGGCTGTACCAGGAGTATATAGATGTATTCCTTCAGCAGCTACAAGAGGGTATCATAGAGGAAATACAGGTTGATCCTCAAAATTTTGTGGACTATGTATGGGTGCCTCATCGGCCAGTTTTCAAGACGGATCCGGCAGCTACTACTGAAATCAGGCCTGTATTTAACTGTAGCTTGAAGGTCGGTAACTCTGCCTCTCTTAACGAGGCTGCATACTCTGGTGTGAATATGACAGGAGATATGTTGGACCTGTTGATGTCTTTTAGATCGAATAAGTTTGTCTTGATTGCAGACATCAGGAAAGCTTTCTTGATGGTTCGCCTTGCACTGGAGGCAGACAAGAACAGGTTCTGTTTTTTTGTGAAGGATGGTGATCGCCTTCGATGTTTCCGCTATGCCACATTGATTTTCGGGTTCACCTCGAGTCCCTTTATATTGGGAAGTATCTTGAAGTTTCATGCAGCCCAATATCCCTTTGATGAATGTCGAGTTGTGATGGATAACCAATTCTATGTCGACAACCTTGTGGTTACTGAGTCTGACCCAGAAAAGCTTGTAAGGCTGTATTCCCAGGTTAGGAGGCGGTTGCAGGAAGGTGGATTTGTGGTGCAGTCCTGTAACTCAAACTGCGACAGCCTTAGGGAGGAGATGAGGAAAGATGGTACATTGAGTACTCATGAGGCCGGATGGGAGATGGTGCTCGGGTACCGGTATGATCCTATTTCAGAAAAGCTCCGCACTGCTCCTGTTAAGTGTGATCCGAGTGCATCTACTAAGATACGAATCCTTTCGGAATCGGCAAAGGTATTTGATCCCTTATCTCTTTGCCTGCCTGTGACTATAAGGGGTAGGATTTTGGTGGAAGAATTATGGAAGCGAGGCGTGCAATGGGATGAGGAAGTCTCTCCAGAGTTTCAGTCTTCTTGGAGGAACCTGGCAGAAGACTTATCTAAATTGAGTGACATGCATTTCTGCAGACAGGCCCATGACGGGAACCGAACTGGAGAGTTATACCTGTTTTGTGACGCTTCTAAAGAAGCATATGGATTTGCAGCCTACTATGTTCAGGACAACAATTCTGCATTGATCTTTGCCAAAGCACGAGTGGCCCCAGTGAAGGATAAGACATTACCAACTTTAGAACTAATGGCGGTATTTTTTGCTCTGAAGTGTTTGCCCACTATCTTGGTAGGATGCAAGGGTGTCCGCCCTTCTAGGTTGTGTGTGGTAACAGATGCACAAGTAGTATTGTCATGGATTTTATCAGAAACGAGGACTAGTAAAATCATCTTTGCTAGAAACAGGTTAAAGGATGTGCTGCTAATGAGCTTGGATTTGGAAACGAATTACGGCATCAGGCCGACCTTTAGGTATGTTTCTCCCACGGAAAACCCGGCTGACTTGATCACTCGTGGATTAACGATAAGGAAGTTCCGAGACAACTTTGACTTTTGGTACCATGGCCCTTCTTGGTTGCGCGGTGGAGTCTTGACTTGGCCGGAGCAGGAGTTGCCCTGTCTTGATGATAGGTGCCAGCAGATTGTTCGTTCATCAACAAATTTTGCGGTGATTGTGGATGAGGAGTGTGCTTCGGTGATCTCAATGTGGCGGTTCTCTACGTTTACCCGTTTGTTGAGGGTAACTTCTTTAGTCTTCCGATTCATCGGCTTGATGAGGAAAAGGGAAGACAACTACAACAAGAAAGCCGCAATTTACTTAATAAAATGTTCTCAACAGCAGGAATTTATGGCTGAATTTAATTACCTGCGGAATCCTATGGTAAGGCCTGCACCTAATCGTGTTCGAGAACTAGATCTTTTTCTGGATGAGGAAGGGTTGATCCGCTCGCATGGACGGCTGGACAGGTCTTCTCAGTTTTCTTATGAAGTTAAGAATCCCTTGTTGCTGGGCAAGAATCATCACCTGACCCGACTTGTAATATTAGACTGCCATCTTAAATGTTCCCATCTGGGTACAGGATCAACCTTAACGGAATTGAGATGTCAAGGATACTGGGTGCCTCAAGGAAGGCAGGCAGTCAAAAATGCCCTGAATTCCTGCACAAGGTGTAAAAGATACAATTCTAGGCCGGTACTGCCTGAGAACATGGCTAATCTACCAACTTCTCGTGTCGAATTTGAGGTTCCTTATAGGAATACTGGAGTGGACTTCACAGGACATTTTTGGGTGAAGGAGGGTAACAGTGAGAAAAATGTATCTGTTGTTGTTCACTTGTTTGAGTGTAAGAGCAGTGCATATAGAGGTGGTGCCTGACATGAGTATATTGTCCTTTTTTCAGGCTCTAGTCAGATTTACTAATGCACATGGTGTTCCAGAGTCAATTCTCAGCGACAACGCAAAAACCTTTCTGAGTAGTGGAAGACTGTTGAAGCGCCTTTGTCTTCTCCAGGACTACCAGGCCAAATTTGGGTCATGTAACATTAAGTGGGAGACAATTCCTCTATTTTCCCCCTGGGTTGGAGGGGTATGGGAGCGTAGCATCAAGACTTTAAAATCTTGCCTATACAAGGTTATTGGTAGGGGTAAGTTAGATTATTATACCTTCCTAACTATTGTCTCAGATATTCAGCGGGCTGTAAACAACAGGCCCCTTACTTATCAAGAGTCCGCTGACAGGCAACCAATGATTATCACACCCAATATGTTTATTAGACCCAATAAAAGCCCTGGTCTATTGGTACCGTTGGGAAGAGATGATCTCTCCACCATGGTTCCTCCCAGCCGGAGAAGGTTGATCGAGACGATTGGATTACGAAATGAATGGTTGTCAAGATTCAGAGAACTGTGGTACAAGGAGTACCTCCTGGATCTTAGAGGAAGGATGCCAGGAAGATCTCGGATACCATTTCAGAATCGCATTAAAAGAAATGATGTAGTCTTGGTCAAGAGCCCTTTAAAACCACGACCCTTTTGGATGTTGGGTACTATACTTGAGGTTCTCCCAGGACAAGATGGAGTGGTGAGGACAGCTCGTGTCAGACAGGGCGACGGTGTGGTGAACGTCCATTCACTGAAGAATTTATATCCAATAGAAATTTCACAATCTGATGATGATCTTGGGGAAAGTGAACCAAATCAAGCGGGTGCATCCTCGCCTGTTGCTGCAGGTAGCAGTCAAAACCAGGAATCATCTAGTTCATTTTCGGAAGGAGATGGCACCATTTGGTTGTGTCCTACCTGCAATAGACCTCCAGGGAACCAAGATATGATATTCTGCGGTTCCTGTGATGAGTGGTATCATTTTGAGTGTGTTGGAATTGACTTGGCTCCACCCGCTAGACAGAAATGGTACTGCAGTGATTGTGCACCTCAAAGGAGACGAAGGGGTAGACCTAGTCTGTTACCCGATCAATAGAAGTAGTCTTGGGTAGGACTATAAACTACAACCGACAGCGGGGCCTAGGCTAAGGGACAGAATGAGGGTACCCTGACCCACTGTTACCTCCAGGTGGCCCTTGACTGAGGCCTAGCACCTGTTAATCCCCCTGCAAGGTCACACCAACTTAGTTTTTTTATGAATATATATATATATAAATATATATATATATATATATATATATATATATATATATATATATATATATATATATAAATAAAATGCACTTTTCTTTTTTTTTTTTCTTTTGTTAGGAGGTAAATAATACATAGCTTACCTGAGTGTAGCTGCCGGATGTGAGGATGGTCTTCCAACAATCAAGAAGAACAATAGCATTGTGGTTATTTATGCTAATAGAGTAAAGTAAATTGTTATAAAAAACCTTCCTCCTTTGTGAAGAGTCAGTCATTATTTTTTTATGTTACTGTGGTTACAAGACCTGAGAAGAAGGTCGCGAAGAAGATTGTATTTTTTTCGCAACCTCACTTCAGGTTAGCTACTCTTAGTTATATGACTTTTTTTCCAACAATATATAATTAATCCCTGGTGAAGGCTATCGTTCTAGGAGAATCACATCTCTGATTTAAAAACCCATAAAGTGGGAGACCAGTACCCGCATTAAGCTGGTCCAATGTTTAACTTGTTTCTGGCTATCTTGCTCTTGTTTGTTGATGGATCTCAATATTTTGAACCTAGAGAGAGGCTTAGATGTCGTACAAAGCTAAACTCTGTAACATAATCTGTGTATAGATACTCCCTCAGACATTTGTCTATAAACATGGTCCTGTGCCGATGGAAGTTTTTTTTTGGGCTCATGGACTTTAAGTGTCTGAGGGAGTGACACTCGTCTTACAAGACGTTGCAGTTATCACACATACACACACACACACATATATATATATATATATATATATATATATATATATATATATATATATATATATATATATATATATTAAACTGCTATCCCCTTTTTTAATTACTGAATCGTCCGCTCGGTGAAGATAATGAAGCTACGATGGTAGCCCTCCATCCTCCGCGCACACACACACACACACACACACACACATATATATATGTATATATATATATGCACATATATATGTATATATATGTATATATATACACATATATATATACATATATATATATATATATATATATATATATATATATTGCGATTGTGTGCGTATGTAGTTTTAACTTTTACACATACATCTGATTCGGACATATTAATTTACGGCTGAATACAATAGTCAAGTTGTGAACTTAAAATTAATTTTTATATTTTAATATATTCAATAAATAGTCGACGTCCTGCCGTGTCACATAACTCATGCCCACCAAAAGAACCGAATGAATTTACATTTGAACAAACCGACGCCATTTATTTCCCGTTGCTGGCTCGTAGCCATCGAGCCTGCCGGTGCATACCAATGACCAATCGTTCTTCAAGAACAAACATTTGAAGACACCCGAGGAGAATTTGCTTTGCGAATTGTTCGAGACATAAAAGGAAGGTTCTCGTGAGGATGAAAATACCTGGCGGGTTGTTCTCTAAAACGAATCAACTATTTATTAATTCGTTTTATTTAGCTATTTCGCCTTTTATTCTTACGTCTTTTGACGGATATTTCGAACTTGTGTCTGTTCGATTAGCGCGTTTATCGATTGAAATAAAATTTGTAAATGTTACGTAGAACATCTAGAAATGGCCAAAAAAATCCACCGTGAAAATGAAATCGTATATCGGAAGACATTATATACAAGTTAAAAAAAAAACACAAAATGCTCTTCCATGAATAAATTATATTTCAGAAAAGTCACAGAAATAAAAAAAAAATGACTAAGTTCAGCAATTGCCCCTCCCTATTAAGCCCTAAAACTCCCCAGGTGACGTGAAATCCTGGGGAAAATAAACAAACGGTGCAGTTTTAGGCCTTAGCATTTTTTTTTTACATAGGCATCCCCACATTATCAAGGCCAAGAGGCCACTCAAGGATAAGGGTTAAAGAGTGTACAGTAGAAATTGGATAATATAGTAATCATTAGTAATGAAAATTTGGTAAATTTGATAACTTATATGGAACGGCTCATCAAGAACTTATTTACGTTTACATATATAAATTTGAGTCCTGCACCATGCAAAAAAGAAATGACAAAGTCCATCATTTGCCATCCCAACACCCATTTTGCCCCAAAATCCCCAAGGCTTTAACATAATTAAATTTGAGTGATATAAATAGAACATTTTGAGTGATATCAACGGAACATTTTGGACAAACATAGTAATGGATTGCGCGTTTTATTAGTCCAAAAATATCCTTTGTGGCACATTCTGTGATTATCGCAAAGTTTAGACACACCAAATTATGTAGAAATCAGTTATTTACAATTTTTCAGAAAGTTTTATAAAAATCCAAGGCATCATTATTTTAATAAGCACAAAAGTATCAATCTTAGCCATTTCAATCTGAAAGGCCCCTTTAGGGGGGCAACTGGAGTTATCACGGAAAAGCCTTACTGTTATATTTTTTACTCATATCATGTTTGTGCCAAATTTCTAAAAATATTCCACGCCGTAGTTATTGAGAAAAGTGCGGACAAATAAATGCATGAACAGAAGAACAGACGCGGGTTAATTAACAGGTCCACCTTTTTGTCGGTGGAACAACACTGATTTGAATAATTTAATATACAATTATATAAACTCATTTAATTTTCAAAATGTTCAAATTCAAGGTAATTAATATTGCTCTACACCCCCCTTTTACTTCTCGCTTTTATTTTAACGCTTACTTGCCGGTTTTGAGCCCATTCGACCATTGCGTTTAAAGACAAACAAAATTAGAAAACAAAAATGGACCCTCGACGAAATTGAACCAATTCTGTCTTGCGATTTTTGCCTTTTAGCACAAACATCAATAGAGTTTAAGCTATTTATTTCAATTGGTTTCTGTTTATTACGGCATGTTTCTGATCCTATGCAGTTCTAGGAGGTCCATTTCTCCAGGAATTGGTTGTTTTGGTTGTTTTTTTTTGTTTGTTTCACGGCATATCAACCCTTTCTGGGCTTTTTAATGCCGATCCTTTAAGCCTCCAGGCTTTATCTTCTCTCTTTGAGAACGAATTAGTTCATTGCTAATCACGAGTTGCACGCCTACCAAGTTGTGCCGATTGGGCTGTCTTGGCAATGTATTCATGGTGCGGTACTCCCCGTCGGGGTCACGATGATCTTTCAATCCTCTATTCTCATCTATGTGTCACATTTCTCACTGTAGTAGAGAAATAAATATAATCGAGGCACCGACCCACAACTCCCACAGTAAAGAACACCACAAATATCTAATTCTATTATTTAAAAATTAAATGTGCAAAATAAATAACTGAAAATTTATCGCACCTCCCGTGGAAGGACCCCGCCAAAATACCCCTGCAGGTTGAAGTAACACTAGTAATACTAGTGTTCTGAAACGCCTTTAAACAAAGCGTGTTGAACCGGCTTCTGCCGAAGGAGGAAGTTCCATAAAAAGTATGAAATTCTTAAGACGTTCTCAGTCGTATGTATATCCTTCTTTGCTTTTCAGCTTTTGCAGGCAAGCGTCCACATTTTCCTATATACAGCGCTTGGTATTCTCAAATAGTTACTCATCTTTCACTGAGGAAACTCAAGCATTCTTAGCTTTTATGATATGATGAGTACTGCAGTGGGTATTTATTTGCTCCCCCACCGAGCAAATTAGGCACAAGGCCAATTTTTAATGTGAGGAGTGAAGGGAGGGGTAGGGAAAAAGGGGACCAGCTCCCGAGAGGTGGGAAATGGGAGCTGGTTAAAAGTCAGGTATGTGGGGTTGCCTCCACATCTGGTTTTTGCTTGCAGTATCTGTCGGAACAGAACAGATACTACACTTTGATCTTGTCGCCCAGGCCCCGGAGGGCGTAGGCCAGTCTGGATTTATTTGCTTTCCCACTGAGCAAATTAGGCACAAGGCCGTTGTTTAATGTGGAGAGAGAGGGAGGGGGAGGGGAAAGGGGGATCCAGCTCCCGAGAGGTGGGAAATGGGAGCTGGATAGTAACTGTGGTCTGTAGGGTGATCCCTACATTGACCAAGTTCAGATATGTGGGGTCACCCTCTCATATGGTCTTTGCTAGTCATATCTAGTCTTTGCTTGCAGCATCGGCCGAGATCAGATACTACACTTTGATCTTGTCCCCCGTGCCACAGAGGGCGTGGGCCAGTCTGATGAGTACTGCAGTGTCAACGATATTATGCCGCAGAATTAAAATGAAGTAACAGGATTTTTAGGATGACATTGAGTCATAAAATATTGTATTTCTTAATTTTCTCGTTTACATAGATACTCACGCTGCCAGCTGTGTGAAGTTTCGGAATGCATATGACAGTAGTATTTAATTTTAATCGTTTAGACCTTAAACATACTCTAGCCCTAAAGGGATGTGTGCCTTGAAGAACTTGCAAAAGTAGATAAAATGCGTGTGCATGCATATCTAAACAAGCTTCATTTTAAGACCCCATTTTTATATTACTACCAGAGTTTATGTATTGATTAAATTGTGATGCAAATATGTCTGCTTTAACGTAAACTCACACGGAGAGATGTCCAACATTCAGCGATGCGCTTCACAGTGAGATTTATACTGTTTTTCGTACGTCCTAACCTTAAAATCCAGAAGAATGTTTTATCCTAATCCAAATAAATTCTGTTAGTTTACTGTTACATTGGAAGAACCTTATGTTTGTAGAGTCATGCAATCGCAAAATGGTGGCCAGACAGTTAGTTGTGTAAAAGCCACTGCCTAAAAAGCGTTGATTATACATGTTGTATAGGCATAGCCAAATAACAAAATCTAACACTAAACTAAGCCTGTTCGATCCGCGTTTAAACAGAACACGGAAAAGCATGAACCACCTCACATATTGTGTTGAAAGACCAGACAAAATATATAACTGCTTAAATGTAACCTTTATTATAGTAATTTTCTAACTTGAAACTGTTAAAAAAATAATCCCGTTGAGGGGGGAGAGGGGTAAGTCGAGCGGAGGATCGCGCTGGGTTGCAAAGGAGTCGCCCTTGCAACCCTTTCTTCAGGGTCAATTAACAGAAGAGCAGGTTGGTAGATGTATATAGGTAGAAAGTAGAAAGTAACCAAGCACCGAACTGCCAGCAGGAGTTACTAGACTTGTAACACTTGCTAGCCACACCGAGGCAGAGTGGTTTGAGGCCACCTTTATAATAAAGGGAAACCTCGTCTCACCACTCCTCCCAATCTATAAATACTCAGCAACATGGCCGCCCGCGTAGGATTAGTTGAATGCTTCCCCAGACACGTGAGTACTCATCTCCACCTTTTTTTTTTCACAAAACTGCTTCATAAAAATGATAAGATTTATACTAACAATTACAAAGATAATAGTTACGTTGTGGTATGTTGTAGACAGAAGTTGATATTGAAGTCTTATAATTAATGCGGAAAGATGAGAGGGGACACGGGTGTATTAGAATGTATGTATGGTGGATATCGTGTAAACTAAAACGACAGTCGTTTCATGGAGTATAGTTCCGGATCGTTTATGAAAGAAGCGGCAAAAGAAAACGAGAATATATAAATACTCAACAATAGCATCTAGATAACTGTTCTCTTCCGTAGAAAAAAAAATAGTAATTTAAATTTAAAAGCCGTTTATTAAACGTTTAACTTGCAATAAGGTTATGATAAAAAGAAATTGTAGATTAAAACTAGATGGATCAATGAGGGATAAATAAATGAGCCCAGATGTTACGGGCAGGGAAATTTTAGATATATGAAGTCGGATATGACTTAAGTTATAAGCGGATTGACGGACAAAACCCCGGTAAAAGATGAATAGGCCTACAACTAAGTCTTGTATATCATACATGTGACAATAAAACGGACAATTCTTAAAAGACGCACATCAATCACAGATCTCAACGCAAAATAAATCTAGAAAGAACAAGAGAAAATCCGGGATTTTGAGAATTAAATATATTCATACAATGTAGTCGTTGCATTAAAACCTTTGGCTGCATAATCTTGTCTCCAAATAAATCACACATATTTCATGGTTATGTTTATTCTATTTTCTACACAGTCTTCCATTTAAGATCTACATAATTAATACAATATTAACTTTAACCGCACAGAACTAACGTTAGGAATGTATCTTGGTTTATTCTTACTTACATGGCAAGTGCTCGACTGTGCAATCTACACCTATGCCCTTTACAACATTTACGCAAGTCGTCAAGCTAAAACCATCGCCAACAATTTTCCCGTACTGCCTATATGTGCTGAAATCGAAATACAAATTCCTTGAACAAAATTTATTTTCTAAAACCGCCAGTCTGTAAAACCAAAATACCTGACATATTCTTCAACGAAAAAAGTCGTATTGTTTTGAATCTTCTTTTTTTTTTTGTAATTATATTATTCAACGTTTATTATAATGTTTTCTAATGATTACTCAAAGCGTATAGTCGTTCAAATTACGTGTTTTACATGTGGATGTAATGTGATTTCTACATCCGGGAAATCGATAAACCAACAGCCTAATCTACTGCAACAATGTACAGCCGACTGTAAGTTAGTTTTTTAAAAATATAACAGATACGCAACTAGAATAATATTGAATTGCTTTAAAGCTTTAACATTCGAAATCTTCGCCTTTTAGCCCGTTGATCGGAACTTGCTTGCATTCAAATTACGCAGTTTATAATTACAATTAAAGTAACAAAAAAGTAATGATATAAATATAACCACATCCACATTTTACATTAAATGACGTATGTGAAACAAACAGATTTCTTGAAAAGCTCAACCGAAACGTATTCCCGCCATTCGAAAGCAAACACACATGCGTTTTAATTACAGAATCAATTTTTCATTGCCTGATGCATTTCACAGTTTTGTAAAACATAAACCTCAACCAATTCTTAACCATAACCAAATTCTAACACCTTGAAAGTCAGCATTTTCGTTTACTTACGTTATCGCGTCACTTCTAACATATAAGTGCCACTTAAATTGTTTTTACTCGGACAATTGTTTCTGTTATGAAGCAAAATAATGTGTTTTTAAACATGAATACCGAAATACCGAAGGAATTTTATACTGAAATGCCTGGACACATTTTAAATCGAGAACCTGTCGAGTTATAATTATAGATATATTCACTTAACGGAACTGAACCGGATTTTACAGTTAATATTATATTAATATTGACGAGTCGTGGGGTGCATTAATCTTATTTACATGCAATTTGTTTTTTATTTGGTTTGTTTTCAATCATGTTGGCTTTTTTGGGGGGGTATCGGTTATTATGTTAGGTTTAAAAGATAAGAATGGATACAGATTTATTCCTCCTTTTACAGAATGCAGGCGGTTAAACATAATTCTGAAACGGATAAAGTGATAAATGGTAGAAATTAGAGATTCAACTCATGTTTTGCGATCGTAGGCGAACCTTTTTATTCCAAACACGTTCATATTGATTTTTTTTATTGTAGTTTAATCCCAAAATAAGGCACAATGCCACTTTGATATAGTGGGCTTCTATCAGGGACATGTTGCAGGGATTCTATTTAGTGAGTTAAGTGGCAAGATTATCTGTTTAAATTACACATGAATGCCTGTTTGTCAGTACAGTGGGGAAAGCAGGCGTCCGAAAGAGATTTTCAAAGTCTAGCAGTTCTGTGGTAGAAAATATTAAAGTAGAAGGCTTCCTTACATCTAGATATCTCCAGTGTGAAAAGGTGGAATTCTGCTGCTTGCCAGGTTTGTCGGGGGTAGTTACGTTGAGGATCTACACGGACTTGTAGTTCGTCGGAGCATCCACCATTAAAATACTTGTAGAACAGGCAGAGGGATGCAAAATATCGTCAGTTGAATAGAAGCCGGAGCTTAGATGGCAGTTCAGGACCTATTAGGTTGACGATTCTCTTTTGTAACTCTGTCCAGGAGCGAGAAACAAATAGCAGATGCACCAGCCTAAATATGACAACGATAGATCACACATGTTGGCCTTGTAGAAATACAGGGTACTTTTATGGGGTAATTAACTTTCAAGCACGGTAGACAGGGTCCACCTTCCTCGCAGTGGCGCTGGCAATGCTCTCAATGTATCTCTTTCAACGCTCGTTTCCTATGAACGTTAAGCCGGGAAGTTTGAAACTAGTACGTTGAGGTAATATGTCTTTAGCCATAGCTAAAGTGGTTGCAAAGGTTTTTTTGTAATTATTGAACGAAACGGTGTTTAAGGTTACTACCAGATTGAGGTCATCCTTTAGTGTTTCTGCCATTAATGTGTTCATGTGTTTTTCCCCGTGTCTGTTATAGAGCGCGGTGTCATCAGCAAATATACTTATCTCAGAGACAATTTGACCGACGAGGTCATTTATGAATATTAGGATTAATAAAACTCCAAGGATAGACCCCTGAGGTACACCTGCATTTATATCATTTTGTTTAGATATACGACCGTCAAGGACAATATGGACTCTTCTCTTATTTAAGAAAGGTTTAATTATGTTAAATATGTCCAGTGATACCGTATGACCTTATTTTCTTTAGAAGACAATCGCACCATACCTTGCCGAAGCCTTAGCTATATCTAGGGCTACCGCTGTACCCTCCCCTACTTTTGTCCAGTGTTACAGTTAGGATATCTGCTGTAGAACGTGTTTGCCTACATTCACATTGTTGGCCAGTCAGAAGTTTAGCAGGTGTAAGATAATCGACTAGAGCTTCAGGAGAAACCATATCTAATACTCTTTCATCTACTGTTCTTATAACATTAGTTCATGGCTTAACTGTGCGCTACATAGTGTCATTTATTTTGAACGCGCTTTGTCTTATAAAAAAAATGATGTTGATTTCATACGTTGTGCACTTCTGATTTTGCGGTGATGAAATTTCCCATACATACTTGTCGTGTTACGTTGTATAATGGTGTAATCTTTAGTCAAAATCGAACGTTTCCTTCTTAAACCGAAAATTTTCGATTATCAATTGTCGATATATCTATCAAAGACTTTTCGATATAAATATCATCTAAGTACACTTCTAGACGGATAAGTATAGTCAATGAAACATTTTAATAAATTAACCTAGCCGTTTAGGAGTCCATAGTGTATTCTCTATATAATTAGAGTTTATATTTAATAATATATTTTTTTTCATAGTAAACATAATAAAAAAGAATGTTTCTTTACTTTGTATGAAAGAATTCATATTTTATGCACGTTCTTGTCAATCCGATATTCTTTTAAATAGCTGAATATGTCATTACTTTAATTAGAAGAAATTATGCAAATCTCTTCTGTATGAGTTTGGACAGTGTGGGAATAATAATTGAAGTCAACCATTTTGAGGAAACATATGTTCACGCTTCTTGCTTTATAAGTTGTATCACATGTGTGGAAATATAAACTGTTTTAACAGTTGAACCTAAATAACCCCATTCGTCACTTACTATAGATATGGTTGCGTTATTTAAAATTCAATTTTGATGTTCAGTGTTTGAAAATACATGCAGAGGTTTGTGTATACTCCTACTATGCTATAGAGACATAGACTTGGCATGCAGTGACGTAATCTAATGATTGCGACGTCATCTACAGGATAAAACGATAAAAGAGTCGACCTAAAGAAATCAACACTACATTTTTTTTTAAGTTTACTTAAAAACAATTCAGGTGACTTGAGTATGTAGTAGAGTTAGTATTTATACAATGTAGTCGCCTTCAGCCTTAATCACAGCTTCGATACGAGTTCAGAACTAGGAGCATACCTTTTCCACACTTGGTGGCGGGAGCTCGGCGAATACTTGGCGGATGGCGGCGATCAGGCTAGTGTAAGTGTTGTGAAAATTCATGTTGGTAATGTTCTCGACATATGACAAAAAAAAGTAGGCCAGCGCGTTTAGGTCGGGGCGGAGGTTAGGGCTGGGATCACGACCAGTGTGAGAACGGTACAGTGTCTTAGCACCCTTTCTGAAGCCAAGCCTGGGTCTCTTTGAACTTGTAGGGCAGCGCCGAGTACTGCTGCCACACCTAGGGTGTGCCAGTGGTCATCTGATTCCACCAGGAGATCAGCACATTCTTCTCCACCTACAGGTAATCTTTGGTGTTGACTTTCAAACCGACTTCGAAAATGTGAGGTGGCTGATGTGGTCCTCACTTGAAACCACACCAAAGACCATAATCGTCGCCGGAAACTGTTTCTTCATTCTGGGCACATTCCTGTAATTCCTGGCCATATATTAATGTATTATGGGGGTGCTGTAAATGCTCCTGTTTTCATAACTTAGAGAGTATGAGTTGTACAGAGGCGCATCTCCAATCACGTCCGTTGAACATTGTGCCAGTTTCTGACTATCATGTCAGAATGTGACACAGTAACTCTTGGGATGTGTGCACAACTGGCCACCTAGTAAATAGTCTGAAACAAAAAAAATAAAACCGGTTTTCATCTAACAGAAATGAAATTATGTCATTATAAATAATGTATGGTTCCTCCCCGTCATTTTAAATAGTGTATGGTTCCTCCCCGTGTTTTCTATAAAGTCATCAAGATACGGAGACGTTAACTATTCACTGGTTACAGAATATACCTGATTATTAGGGTATAACTCGAAATCTGTATTGCGGTGTAATTCTTATAACCATATTCATGAAAAACACGGGCATAGCATAAAAAATGTAATAACAAGAACACAGAAAATAGAAGGTCGATCGTATGTTCAAGGAACAACCTTGGTTTACCCACCGGATATCGACTTCTTTAGGACTTTGTCTTCCAGTATATATTTTGCATTGATCGGTTCATTCTTAGGTAACTCAAGTAGTTTGTCACAGCACCCACTCCAAAGTTGATTACTCTGAAAGGAGTATCAGTTTTTCTTTCTCTCTAGTGGATCTGTAATGTTCCATTTTTCTGAGAGAACGTCGTGGTTCTAGTGTGGTTTGAGGCGGCTCAATCTTGCTCGTGACATAGACGGTTTCAATAGCCTCTCCTTCTTCCCTATGTACATCTGCTTAGTGCTCAGTCCTACGTTTCCGTGTCTGGTTCACATGCCTTTTGTGTGTGAATTTCGTTGTCCTGGATTTATTGTGCTTAAATCAGTTCATCTCGCGTTAACACAGGTAGTCCGCTAAGATAATAATATATGTGAATTTTATGGGCATTATTCGCGAGCTAAAGTCCCGAGATATTATTGCACTATATTTGCACAGATGAAATACTAAACTTTATTACTAATCAAAAACTAGGTTTTAGTTTCACCTTCAACACAATAGCACATCATATAAAATGTAAAATTATTTTCTGATATATATTGATCCCTTTTCAAGGTGTTAGTAAAGAACACAAAACAGGGGAAATATTACAATAAATTGAAATATTTTTATCAACAGAATAAATGAGCAGGAAGTTCTACACAAAGAAAGATAAAAACAACTAAAAATAAGGATGCTAATTTAGGTGTTTTAATGATCTAGGACAAAATGACCGGGCTATACAGATTAACATATTTGGAGTAAGTTTTATAATTTACCACAGTTTACGATAGTTCGGTATTGTTAACCGACAGCCTAGAGCTTCGGAGAGTTGTGGAATTTTTCCCCTTTGACGATAATAGAAGGTAAGTCGTGGCTCTGAGTAGATCCCTGGTAGCTGATGTCTACTGGAAATCACAGCCTTAATAGAACACATAGATGCTTCCCTAAGATCCTAGGTAGTTTTTTTTCACCAATGGGCTTACAAACGTATTCAGTGCCCAACAATTATTTGCAGTATGTGCTGGAGTTTTTCGTTTTTCTCTGGTTCCTGTTTTCAGTTGTTTTGATTTTCATAATTGTAACCCGGTGCGCGTCTCCTCGGCAGCCGTTAATTGGTAAAACGACAGCCCGTTCAGAATAGAAGATTCCAAAAGATTTAAACCACAAAAACAACGTTGGGGTCTGCGGTTTTCGAGCAATCACGCATTCATTTATGTCAATACGTATGAACTTGAGATTTCAATTCTATTGGGAAATCGATATTTTTTAGACTTGTACACATTTAAAGAAAATGTCCCTTTAACTTTTAGCATAGACATATTTTTTATATGTTTTTTTTCTTTTTCTTCTTCGTCTGTCTGTTTTGTAACGATTTAAATAGCTGACCCCGTGCCCTTCCTTTATTGACATTAAATTATGCTAATATAATGCCTCCGTATAGGCTGAGACCGTGCAAGAAGCGTGAATAGCAAATGTCAACCATTTTTAGAAAAAAATATCCTCAGGCCTCTGCCTTGATTCTTTTTCGGTTACTCAAGACGTGTTAAAAAAAAAACGTTTTTTAAAAGTTGAGCACAATAACTCGCCTCCTTTCTCGCACTATCGGTATTGGTTGGGGTATCCACTAGTCAGCTTTGATGATCGATGATAATGCTTGTCTGTACTAGTGTTTGCAACACTTTCGAATACACTTGTGTTAATCGTCAAACTCGAACGATTTCCTTCCCTATTTGCGAGTATGACAGCGTAAAAATCAGGTTTGTCCTTAACCCATTAAGTCTCACTGTCCTAAAAATATGACCGTAAAGAATTTCATTTTAAACTCTATATAATATGTAGCAGAAGTACGTGACGTTACCCTAGGTTGAATAAATCTCATCGAATGTTTCTCACTTCCAATATATACATTGCGTCTCTATAGAGTGAAATCGCTAACCTTTATAATGAAATAGGTTGATTTCCTACTATGCTAAGGGGGCACACTGTTATGCTAGGAGAAAACCTCACATTACTACTTGCATCAAATTGGTCCACACTTTATTTACGCTGCATTGTAAATGACCTAATGCTGATTTTATTAAATTACTAGCTGGAGTATCCTGCGTTGCCCGCGTATGTAGATGTGGTATAGTAAAAATAAATCGATAAGGGTAAGGTGTTTTCATAAAAGTGGTAGTAGCGGATGGGGGAATCAAAACTACAGTAGGCAGCCCGGGTGGAGAGAGGTGTTAAAAAGAGTAGTAAGTAGGAAAACTTGAACCCGCATTTCAAAGGAGGAAAAGAAAATGTAAAAAAATAAAAATAAAAAAAAACAGACGCCTTAGTTGAAACCGGGAGTCGCGAGCGTCGGAATTAAGAGTAGTCAATCGAAAAGAGACATAACTTGCGAAAATATCGACGAAAAAACTGACCCTTCCTTATTGAAAACTGTATAGGGTGTAGAAATGTTTTTGTCGAAAGATGTTGTAAAACGCACGCGCACACACACACACGTTTTAACTTTTTTAATATATCAATATTGGTCGAGGCCTATTTTGCTCAACTTAATTGGCTTCAATATTACTAAAAATAACTTTTTTCTCCAACTATATTTTAGTAAAAAAAAAAAAAAAATCCATAGGAGCCAGATAGACACCATTATTTTATTATACAACACCTGTTCAAACTGAAATATGTGTATCACCATATTCTTTTGTGAATCTATATTAATAAAAAAAAACTTGTTAAACTTTATGACATATTTCCCTTCTATGATGGTTAGGGGCAAATACAGATCCCATAATTTTTTCTACCATATTTCTTCAAACTGAAATATAATTATCAAATTTTACTTCCGCGGACAACTATCAAGCCTGTATTAAAGTCTGTGGCAAATTTTTATTCTATAATGGCCAGGCGCGAACGCAAAACCCGCAATTTTATTTCACTCTCCTTTATTCAGGCTGAAACATACTCAGCAAAGTATTCTTCTGCGCATCTATATAAAAAAAAACCCTGTTAAAAATGTTCCTTTTGTTTTTAACAATTTTTAGGGGCGCCGGCGCGAACGTACAAACCATATTGAAGCATAATCGTGTACAGGCACCACCACACTCCACTTTTTTATACAGATATTGTTATATAAAGGCTTCATAAAGATTTAAAATGCAAAAGTCAGCTACGCACTGTATATAAATATGTATTTAGGAAGCCCCCCCCCTGTTATATCAAAGAACTTACTGTTCATTTTATATGTTGTGCTGTTCTGTTTGCGCACGTTAACATTTCCCAATAGTCCTTGTAATATTACGTTGTATATAGGTGTAAGATTTGGTAAATATCTGACTGCTTCCTCTTTAACCAGATTGTTTCGATTACCGATTCTCGATACATCTCGGATTAATTCCGAAGATAAAACTAAGAACACACCTTTACTTTTGTGAAAAAAAAGACACATCCAAACCACAATACACATACACAGAAAAATATATTTGTATATACACAATATTTTTTTTTCTTCAGAGATAAAAGTTTCTCCTAAATGAAAGCCGGTTTTCATTTTACGTTCTAAATCATTTGCTAGTTGTCCAGTTGGGTAGAAATCCCAAGAGTGATAGGAGCCTATCAATCATGTCTGAAAGTGACACAATAGTAAACAAGCGAGATCGGGGATGCGTTGCTGTAAACCTCATAGTCTTTACCGTTTCAAGTTCTTAAAATAGGGCCGTAGACAGTAGGATCAAAATGTATCGCTGGATTGACACGTATATAATTGACGTGCAGAAGATTATGCAACAGAAAATTATTGCCACGGTTACACACACACACACACACGCGCACACACACACACACATATATATATATATATGTGTGTGTGTGTGTGTGTGTGTGTGTTGGTGTGGTTTCAAGTAAGGGCAACATTATGCCAAATCACATCTTCCAAGTCGGCTTGAAAGACAACAGTACCAGTGTATATATATATATATATATATATATATATATATATACACTGATGTCGAAGCATTTCTCCTAACAAATACCCCGGATGTCTTAGCACTAAGCGAGACTAACCTACACTACTCCATCCCCTCTAACTACTTTAACATGCCTGGCTATCTCCCACTCCGCCGTAAGGACTCTGAAAGGCATATGCACGGAGTTGAAGTCTACATTCGTAACATCCTCCCCCTGACTAGAGAAACAAACCTAGAAACGGACGATCAAGCCTTATGTGCCTAAGACTAAACATACAACACAACCTTAGCTACTTTTATTTTCTCTACCGCTCTCCCTCGACCCAGGGCTGCACCATAATAAACAAAGTCTCTGTCACTCTCCCTTGACACTAGCGCACAGGTACATGTATTTGGTGACTTAAATGTTCACCACAAAAAACTGGCTTGGATTCTCTACTAACTCAGATGCAGCGGGCAGCACAACACATACTTTTGCTATATCTCACTCCATATCACAAATGGTTACGTTTCCAACCCGTTTCCCTGACCAGCAAGAACAACAAGCATCACTTCTAGATCTGTTTCTGACGACAGTTCCCGAGGGTTGTACAACAAATGCTGACAGCCCACTCGGAACGTTGCCTATGCAGTGATAATGGTCGAAATCGCCCCAAAACTCTAGACCCAAAACTGAACAGCCAGTGTCAAAACGAGATATTATAAAAAGGCTGACCCCTGCTCAGATGAATGCTATCATAAAAAACCTTGACACCCCAAAAGCATGTGGACCTGATCTCATCCCAGCTATGCTATTAAAAAAAGTGCTCAGCCGAAGTTGCTCCAGTTCTCTCCAAACTCTACAACAAATGTCTTAATGAATCCTGCTTTCCGGGCTGTTGGAAAACTGCTTCTGTGGTACCAATATTCAAGAATTCTGGCGAAATAACTGACCCATCAAATTATCGCCCCATTAGCCTCCTCCAACTTTTTGCCAACATATTTGAGACCATAATTAACCATGCTCTAGTCCGGAACCTTACAGATGCTACCCTTCTGACTGACAAACAATATGGATTTAGATATGCCCGTTCCACAGCTTACATCCTCACTGTAATCTCTGAACGTATATACCATTCAATGGACAAAGCGGGGGATGGCAGAGCGGTAGCTCTAGATATATCTAAGGCTTTGGACAGGGTATTGCACAAGGGTCTCCTCAGGAAAATTAAATCATACGGTATCACAGGTGGAATACTAAACATAATTAAATCCTTATTAGATAAGAGAAAAAATCCAAATTGTCCTCGACGGTCGTACGTCTAAACAGTGTGATATAAATTCGGGAGTGCCTCAGGGGTCTATCCTTGGACCTCTATTGTTCCTAATATATATGAATGACCTCCCCGACAAAACTGCCTCTGAGATGGGTATATATGCTAATGACACTACACTCTATAATAGGCATGACAGGAAAACAAACGAATACGTATCTAAAGAAATGACAAAAACACTAGAGGATTACCTCCAATCTGTAGTGGAAAGGGGGACTTTAATGGATGGTCACATTCAATGCTGCCAAGTTTCCTTCAATAATTACAAGAAACCTCTGCCACCAATAGCTATGATTAGTGACTCCCTGTCTGAGTGTACATCTTTCAAACTGCTTGGCCTAACGTTCACAGGAAACATGAGTTGGAACAATCATATTGAAAGCAATGCCAGGGCCGCTGCGAAAATGGAAGGCTCTCCCTACCGTGCTAGAAAACCGATGCCACCTGAAAGTATCATGTACCTCTATAAGGCTACCATTCGCCCATGTATGGAGTATTATTGTCACATTTGGGTCGGGGCATCTGCTACTAGTCTCTCGCTCCTAGATAAGGTTAAAAAGAGAGTCGCCAATCTGATAAGTCCTGAACTGGCATCTGAGCTTCAGTCTTCGTCCCATCGACGAAACGTTGCATCTCTCTGCATGTTCTACAATTATTTAATTGTGAATGCTCTGACGACCTACAACCACTTATGCCCCCACGACGTAGACACCCTCGACAAACCCGACAGGCAGCTAAATCTCACCCCACACAGTAGAGACCTCTAGATGTAAAAGATCTTTCTACTCCAGTAGTTTCTTCCCCAGAACCGCTAGACTCTGGAATTTCATTCCAAGTTCCTGCTTCTCCAAATGTACTGACATGCAGAAGTTCAAGTGTGACGTGAACCGCCATCTTGCTGCCCAAATCCCAACATAGCCTCCCTACACCAAAGTGGCAATGCGCCTTATGTTGGGGGTGAGAATGTAATTAATATATATATATATATATATATATATATATATATATATATATATATATATATATATATATACCCAAACCATCTTGTCTTGATGGAGGAGACACTAAAACTTGCTGCTATAGTTTCAAATAATGTGAAAAAAAAGCAAAGTGGAGACTTGATTCCAAATATTTCTCATATGATATGTCCTCCCTCTTTTTAAAATAGAGCACGATAATAAATATCTCCACTATCAAATAATCTTTATACACTGTGATATTTAATTTATTTATAAAAACCAAAGAGGGGAAATATAACACAATATTTAGAATCAAGTTTCCTCGTGTCGTTATATCAGATCACTTGAAACTATAGTAGCAAGTTTTAATCTCCCTTCCATTAAGGCCAAATGTCTTGTAGAAATATCAGACATTTTTTAATTCATATGCAAAACTAGTAAAACAGTTTACTATAATCGAACTATTGGGAAATGTGCAGTATCTTTCTACCAACAAAATCCATTAAAATTACACAATCGGATAGGTTTCCGAGGGTGCTAAAAACGAAAACAACATTTAAAATCGCAGGAAACTAGTTACATGAATAAATTATAGATTTAAATAGTTGGTGATTGATTTTCTTTCTAGAATTTACGTAAAATAAATATCCACTACATAGCCAAGTGGCAATAAAACATGTGTTCATTTTATGCTAACTTAATATAGAAAAGTGATGCATCACATGTTTAAACAATAATATTCGACCTTAATGGCAAATGGCACACATTCCTCTATACCATTCAAGACATTATCTTTAAAACGAACCTTTATTTGTTAAATTCTGATAATTCACCGACGAGATTCCGTACTTATCAAAATGCCAAAAGTTGTATATCTATCTATCTATCTATCTATGCTTACACATATGCGCGCGCACGAATGCACACACAAAACAACTGCTTTTTTACATGGTAGTAAACACTTATCAAGACCGAGAAGCCACTCAGAGATATTGGTTATTGAGTGTACAGTAATCAATGAGATAATATCGAGGTAATCGTTAGTACTCGAAATTTCATAAAGTGTCTTACTTTGTGGGGCGGTTCATCAGGAATTTGTTTATGTTAGACTTGAAGACCTCCGAGTTGTAGTGAGATGGGAAACAGGCAAATGGAAGAGAATTCCACAGGCCTGCACATCTAAGAAATATGTGTTGTTCATGGAATCTACGTTTAGATTTAGGAACAGATAAAGTGTGGGGGGAAATTATTGAAAGTGATTTCAGCTAGACGGGTGTTTCCGTGAAAAATTGGCGAGGAGGGGGACCAAAGATGACTTCTCAGACGAGCACTTGCCGTCGAAGTAACGATAAAACAAAGATAGGCTCGCAACGTCTCTTCTGTGCGAGAGAGGTTGCAGAAAAGAGAAAAGGACATTCCCCACTAAGACACGAAGTCTATTTTTTACTCTGTCAAGACAGGATAGGATAGTTTTACCAGCGCCTGCCCAGATGTGGCAGCAGTACTCACTCCTTGGACGTACTTGGCTTTTATATAGATAAAGAATTGCACCATTAGTGAGATATCTTCTGAAGCGGTAGAAGGATCCTATTATTTTTCCAGCAACATTGCCAACTGACTTGATGCACATGTTCCATTTAAGATCAGGATTAAAGGTCAATCTCAGAAGCTTGTCAAAACATGGAACCTCCCCACGACGATTGGCATTCATTTCGATTGATGCAAGATGAGGATCAGAGCGTTGATGTACAGATAAGAGCTCGGTTTTAGATGCATTAAATGTAATGAGTGACCTATTTCTCCACTGGACCACGCGCTAAAGATCAGAGGAGAGAGTATAAGCTAGGGCGGACTTGATTATTAATATTTATCATATATTATATCTCCCCCTTTGCTTTTCATAGATCCGTAGAATATAAGGATTATTTTATACTGAAGATATTTATAACCGTACCTATTTCCAAAACAATTGGGAGATTTAATATATTAAAAAATTTGGAATCAAGTATCCCCCTCGCTGTTATTTTCTATCAATTCAAACAATAGCAGCAACTTTTAGTCTCCCCTTTGTAAAACCGAAAGGTTTTGGGTATATATATATATATATATATATATATGTATATATATATATATATATATATATGTATATGTGTGTGTGTGTATTCGTTGCTTAAAATTAGCAGTTGGAATATTGTCTTAAAAATTTGTTCTTTTCTTTATTTTAGCATTGTCCATTTTAATCTCAGCGAATCTTTTCACGACATTTACCTTGGCATTTAAAAATGATGCCATCGAAAGAATTCGAGAGAGAAACGGCCAAATAAGGAAAAAGTAGAAACCAATAGAAGCTATATATATATATATATATATATATATATATATATATATATATATATACATTCTCAAACCAATAAAAGACAAACACACACACACGAACACACATGCGCGCGCGCACACACACAGAGTACCCCACCCTAAAGGAAAAAAAAAAAACTAACATAAAGAAAGAGTGTCTACAACCAGGTCAGCTACATGGACAAGCCCAATAAAAGAGCAATAAAAATTGAACATGCAAATGAATAATAAACACATACAAGCCTGCACCCCTTGGAAACACTTCAAATGAACCACGAAAATTACCATTTTTACATCTCCAATTGAAAATAATTTCTGACGAGGACGCTTCACAGAACGTCTGAAACGCGCGTAAAAACGATTTCAATGACTTAAAAACATTATTACAATAATCCAAACATAATTATCAATGAAAAACCAAGAGAGGGAATAATAAAATAATGTTCAAAAATACACATTGTTGGTGACTACTCCCTTATTTAAATATACATACATCTTTCTTTCGTTTGAATTTCTTAACCCATTTTATTTATATATATATATATATATATATATATATATATATATATATATATATATATATATATATATTAGCACGTGTGCTCCGCGTTGCACGGGTATTTTGAGATGTATCTTTGGCAAAAAAAAAAAAGTGGTCAATTATTTTTAACTTAGACCCCTATTATGACCCCTTAAAATTTATTGTTTTGGGCACAAATTGCGTAATTAAGTTATATCCATGTCCAAGTAACCTTAATATAAAATTAGAAGTGTTTATACCGAAAATTATCGTAGGAGTTTGGTAGAGTTATCAAAGTTCAAATCGTTGAACTGGGTCAAAGTTCAACGATTTGATTATTTAATTTTAAATTTCAGTACTCTGTATATCAAATTTCGAGTCTGTAGACTAAAAACAGACATAGTTATTGCGTAGGGAAATGTACACACAGACATACACACAGATTCACAGATACACAGACAGACAGGCAGGCACTTTCACTTTATAGATATATAGATACTATAAAGCTAAACGTCTGTGAGTGTGTCTGGTCACGAATGGCATCCTATATGGTTGACTATTATAGGAAACTGATAACATATAATGATAGAAGATGGATCGAGACACAGTATTGGTATGTTTGATCTGGCATAATGATGATTAATTAAAGTTGTCAGGTCTTCGTACGCGCCTGGTCCACAAAGTATGGTAATGAGAAAATAAAAAATAAAAAAAACAAACGTGTACAAGTGTTTTTGATATAGATGTCCATAATAATATTTTGATATGTATGTTTTTAACTTAAATAGGGATGGTATAATAAAATGGAGGGGTTCGCGTTCGCGCCTGGCTTCCATAGAATGGAAATAGGCACAAAATTTAATAAAGACTTTTCATATCTATCTGCGTGAGTATAATTTGATAACTATGTCTCAGTTTGAAGAACTATGGTATAATAAAATCATGGGGTATTCGTTCGCACCTGACCTCCATAGAATGGAAATATGTCACCAAGTTTAACAAGGGTTTTTAATATAGATCCACAGAATATTGTGTTAAGTGTTTCTGTGTGAATAGGTATGATATAATAAATTATGGTGTTTATCTATTTTATTTTTACTTTAATAATATTTTGCTTTGGTTTTGATACCCCCCCCCCCAAATTCGAAGCTATCTCTTTACAACCCTTCCTTTTAATAACCTATCATACTTTCATAAATCAGAGTATATTATCTGTAGGCTCTTTTAAACCCAGTCAACGACGGATACTTTTGCTAGTATATACTTATATACTTATATATATATATATATATATACATCCCATTATTAATATATATATATATATATATATATATATATATATATATATATATATATATATATATATATATACATCCCATTATTAAAAGGCAATCCCAATATCAATTCACACTCATATCATTATTATTGGTTCACGTGGAGCTTTCACACATGTCAACAAAGGATCTGATTGGAAACCTGTGGTATTCTCTGGAAGCTGAGTGACAACAATCCTCCCCCATGCCCAGACCTCTCCACCTCCTTCGATAGCATTTGCAAATCAATTTGCATCATCGCAACAGCCGCTTACCATTGATGTCTCGCTGGTAGTGGCCATTGGTTTATGCTGGAATTTGAGTGGCACTCAGCCTCTCCAAGGTCCCAGTTCTCTTTGCTCTTGTCCAGCCGAGGTCTGGTTGGCGCTCCCTCCTAGGACTTTCAGTCCTTATTGACCCTTCTCGGCCCTTTGGTATCTTTTTTTTTAGGGGATCGGTGATGAAACAATGGGGGGAGTGCATGAGGGGGGTGTAGAACTTGTAAATATGCCGTTTCGGTGTTTTTCATTCCCTGTCACGCTTATTCGTTATATTGTCTTGTATTATTCTCCGTATTCAAGGGTTTTCCTTAATATTTCAGTCGTTTTTATTATCGTTAGTCGTTGTACTTTTGCAGTTATTCCTCTAATTCCAATTTCTGAAATTCTTTTTTCGAAGTTTTTCGGGATTGTTCCTAGTGCTCCTACGTATCATCGGTACTATTTGAACTTTCTTCATCATCCAAATCCCTTTTAACTCTCTGGCTAGCTCTGTGTATTTGCTTCGTTTCTCCTTTTCTTTCATACTTATCCTGTGATAAGCTGGGACTGCAAAGTCCACGATTAGACAGGATTTTTCTTTCTTGTTAATTATTACGACATCTGGTCTTCTTGCTTGGATGGGTTTGTCCGTCTGTATATCCATGTCCCTATAGGATTTTGTGGTTCTCGTTTTCGAGTGCTGTTGCAGGTTATGCTTGTACCATTTTTTCTGTACGGTCAAGATACAGTCGTTTACACAATTCCCAGTGTACCACCCTCCCCACTAGGCCATGCCTGTTTTTGTATTCCTTTTGGGCAAGTTTGCTGACTTCGCTTACTATATGGTTTATCGTTTCGTCTCTTTGTCCACAGAGTCTGCATTTGCTTTTTTCTTGTGTTTTTTTCGATCCTTGCTTTGATATGGTTGGTTCTTATTGAGTTATCTTGTGCGGCAGTTATTAGAGATTATGTTTCTCGGTTTATATGTCCTTTTTTCATCCATGTCCAGGTGTTTTTGTTACTCTCATCTTTTGTCATTCTTAAGTTGTTTCTCTTCCCACTTCTCTTTTCTCGTTTTGTCGTTTGTCTCTCTGTGTTCTGTTTTATTTTTTTCAGTGTCTCTCGCTGCCATAATTATTCTTTCAGTGTTTTGCATTATGTATTTTTCTAGACTTTTGTCGTGTCCTTCAAACCGTCTTTTATAGAGATCAGTCCCTTCCCACCGTCCTTCCTTTTCACGTAGAGTCTGTCAATATCGTCCTTTGGGTGTAGTGCATTATGCATGGTCATGAGTTTCCTGGTTTTCTCGTCGAGTTGTCTCAGTTCTTCTTTTGTCCACCCTATAAACGGCCCAGAATATCTTCCTAGTGATACTGCCCATGTATTAATACCTTTTATCAGGTTACTACTATATAATTTAGTTTCCGAGAGTTTTCTTGTTCTGAGGTATTCCTTTCCAAATTTCTCTTTCATTTCTGTTGCTTTGATGGTGTCCACTTCCAGAATTCTCAAGTATTTATAGTCGTCTTGTTTCCCTAGTTCCCTCATTTCTGTTTGGTTGGGTAGTTCTATGCCTTCTGTCGTTTCCAGTTTTCCCTTTCTTATAACTAGTTGTGCGCACTTTTCCATTCCAAATTCTATTTGGATATCTTGGCTGAAGATTCTGGTAGTGTTAATTAGTGTATCTATCTCCTTTTAGCTCCTTGCAAAAAGTTTCAGATCGTCCATGTACATCAGGTGGTTCATTTTTTCCTCTGTATTGGAGAACTTTTATCCGGCTTGACACTTTCTCAGAATACTGTTCAGGGGCATCATGGCTATGATGAACAACAGTGGTGATAGCGAGTCTCCTTAGAAGATGCCTTAAATGCTAAACGTTTGCCCTCTAATACTAAATATATGTAAGTGCTGTATTGTAAGTAATAAGAAGTGGATTATTTTTTATTTTATATCAATATTAACTACATAAAATTATTTTTTTTATATATGTAGATAAAGAATAAGATATTTTATTATTATATAAATTATTTTTTCTTTATTATGTAACTGTATTTCTCTATAACTCCTTATAGAAATCCAAACACACTAACACACGCTGAAAAACAGACAGCCACACACACACACACACACACACACACACGCACACGCACACACGTACATATATAAATGAAAAAATATATGTGTTTTTGAAAATTATATAAAACATGTATATCTGTATATAGCTATTTTCTTATATTTTTTTGTATTGATATTAATATTAAACAACTTCTTTCTATTTATTTAAAAAGAAAATACAATTTTGTCGTACATGGGTTGTGTAATTGTAATCATCTGAAAAAAGATCTAACTGATTTGCTAATTTGTTTAAACATTAGTTTTATCGGTGTTCTCATAGAATGATCATATTTACTTTTCGATAACTAGTAATTATATACATGCAAATAAATAAATCTCCCCATAATTCCTTACCGAGACTAACACACAGTGCTGATGATGTGAAGACCATTTCACGAAATGTTGAAACCGTGGAAACTTACAGAAGAAAAAAATGCTTGTACCATACGTCCATACATTCGATGTATATACAAAATTCCATAGGCATTCTGTCCTTACTTTCTCGCACCACACCAACGCTAACACCGCTGTCCGCAGTCAGAGTGTACATTCGCTCGCACTCCATCTACTATTTCATTAAATCTTCCCATAATTCCTTATCGATTAACACCCATTCCTGGTGATGTGACAACGATTTCACGAAAAGTAAAAACGGAGACACTTCTGGAAAGAAAAAATGTTTTGACAAAAAAGATAGTACGAAAAAGTGTTTCTATATAAGAGCTTTCTATCGTTTTCCCGAATTAAAAGACTGCTTTATAAATACACACAATTTAGGTATATAAATATATAGATATAAAGTTACACAGACACTCATTTTTGAATATGTATTTGTCAAACTTTTTATGAGGAAAAAGCTTATATAATATTACTCAAATGAAAATCCAAAATTATAGTTCCCGTAAATAAAATCTCTGTACAAAAAAATCGATATTGATGTATATTGATGTGGTTATGGGTTAACGGAATCGTCCTGTGTGTATACAGCGTAGATACCAGCACCGGATGACGAGCGAAGTGGTTGGCCATAAGATGTTGAAAACGAATTATTAAGAACCTTTATCGAAGCCAATCAACACACAAGTGGGCGAGAACTTCTAATGTATACAATAATTTCCAACGACTTGGGAGAGATTGAAAAGCACCACAAACTTGGTAATTGGGTGTCCCACGAACATCACCGAAACGTGTCGTCTTTATTTTACGAAACGAGAACGATCCATTCCTCGAGAGGATTTAGACTTTCGGTGAAAAGTTGGTTAATGTACGACAACCACCGGCGCTAAGCTCAGTGGTTATACTCCTAGCAAATTTCACGACCCTTTTCATATCCAGAGTTGCGGTAAAAGAACGTCATGCTGATGATTTAGTAGTTTGCGACCGGTCTCAATCATTCCATTTTATCGGGTACACGCGGAATCATTACGACGGAAAAGTATTTTTAACATCATAACTACAACAACATCCAGCATTATTCAACGGAAAAGGTTCAATGTTCTACACATCAATGCCCGACCGCACCTAGTTAAACTGCCCCTGCAGAAAGTGAAAAAATTAGGTTCCAAAACAAATTGGATTCCTCACCTCCCGACTACGATTTTTTTAAAGAATATTGGCAACTCTCTGCGCAAAAAATTGTTCATAAACGTTAGTGATATAAAATAAATCTTCATTGACTTAATTGAAAACAGAACGCAAGAATTTTAGATTACTAACATAAATACGCTTGTTTAGCGTTGAACATAATTTGTTCATTGTAATACTCCTTATTTTGATCAATAACGTTTTGTTAAACCCAGGATATCTTCATTTTAATTTAAAAGTTAACAAACCGCAAGAACTTTCAGTTCAACCGTATAGATAAAAGTAATCCTTTTCTTATATCCTCCTTGGATGGCAGCAGCTCCAGGAGATCTGAACCAAACGCAAACAGACACAACTCAAAAACTCGCAACAGTGTAGGTTGGTGCAAAAACAATATCGTTTTGTAAAATGTGTTACTTTTAAATATGATTTCGCAATTAATTCATTCATGTATGAATAAACAATAGTACCTATCATTTTGAAACGTTTTTCTCTTTATCAGAACGTGTAATTTTTACCGTTCTAAATCTCGTCAATCACTTTTTCCTCATACTTTTCGACAGCATGAAAAAAATGCAAATCCCCTATAAACTTTTTGCGCAAATATTATGCAAGTATAAATCATGTAGAATACTTGCATGAATATAATTACACGTAATAGTAAACTAAAGATGATTATACCATTAGAAAACCGAAGCAACTAATAGGGAATTAATTAAAATGAATGTTTAAAGAATATGAAAATAAGCTAGATCTTTTGTTAGTGAACACAAAATTGTTTTTATATATATTTATGTATAGGTATATATATTTGTTTAACAAATTTTGCCTACAAAATTCGGAAAAATCGGTGCCAAAGTGTGATAAAAAATGAAACTTGCTAGGTGAAGGTCAAACGCCGGCATTACGAATGCATAACGTAGTAGCTGTTGGTTCATGTTTAATTTTTAGCGTTGCAATAAACATGTTTTCCTAGCCAAGTCATTGACGACAGAGGCAAAATGAGCTGAACGTTTTGGTTTCGATTCTCGGTGGTGGCGCATTAGTATTTTTTTATTTCTGTTTTACACTTTTTGAATAATTACTATATATTGCATCAAATCTATCTATCTATTTATTTATAAAAGTGAAAATGACTGTCTGTCTTTTCTCTATGGTATTTAACGAATACTATTATACAGAAATGCATTACTTTATATACTCACACTTTTTAATATATACATATGCACATAAGCTTATGAACAGTACATGGGACCCGAGCAAAGCCGGGCGGAGCTGCTATTATATATATATATATATATATATATATATATATATATATATATATATATATATATGAGTGAAAGTGTCTTTTGTGTCTGTGTATATTTCTCTACACAATAACTCTTTCAATTTCTAAGTCATCAGACTCGAAATTCGAGATACAACGTATCGAGATTTGGAAAAATCTTTATAATCATTTTTTGGCCAGAAATTTCGCTGTTAAGGGGTCAAAGTTCAACAAGTTGACCTTTGAGAACTCAACCAAACTCCTCCGATAATTAAGGGTATAAACAATATAAAGTTTAGATATAAGTTCCTTGGACATGATTCTAACTTAATAACTTTATTTCAACTTAAAATAATAAATTTTAAGGGTTCGTAATAGGGGTCGAATTTTTTAAAAAATTGCTCTCTGCGATCTTTACCGGATTACTCAGACAATTTCTGATGTAAACATTTGAAATTTTACATAAATGTTATTCAGAGATAGGGCAATTTTTTATTCGGTTTGTGCCGAAAATGTCAGCTACCAATATATAAATGTATGTATATATGTTTGCATGTCGGCCAAAACTTTCGACAGAGGCGAGAGATTTTCAAAAGATCAGTATCGTTTGTAAGCTCGACCGTTCAGACCACAAATACTAAAAAAATGGCTAAAAACATTATTTTCTTCACCCTCAACTGGGCACTTTTCTACATGTTGGGTTCGCTGTTTTCACCAATATTGTCGAAAACCATCCCCCTTTTCGATTGTCTAGCTTTAATTTAAACCTACGTTCCTTCCCATTTGGTGGTGGTCGTAACAGCAAAGACGTCACTTTTCCCCGTTCTTTTCCTCCTTTGCGGTAAAGATTTGAGCCTGCCTTGCTACTACCACTTTTTTTTGCTGAACACACCTCCAAAATCCCGGGCAACGCCGGGTGCCCATGCTAGTATATATATATATATGTATATATATATATAATACACGTTATATATTTTTAAATCTATTCATTAATATTTATTCTTATAGCAGAAACTCGAGTTTCAAATGCACAACTTTCAAGTATCCTTGAACTTATAAAAGGTCTTTTCAACAACGAGGAAAAAAACCCTCATAAGCGACCGTTAATTGGCCTCAAGAATGAATTGGTTATGCGAAATTCTATAAATTGCTGAGTCAAACGACACAAGAATATTTTTTCGTCTTTTCAAATCACATTGCTTTTCACAATGTCATAATTACGACGAAAATCTGCGAGAATTCGTTTTTGTAAATTTTTAAATATAATTTACTTATCGAACTTATTTACTTCACACCGCAATAAAACATGACACACGTTCGGAATGTTAGATCGAACCAGCCACTCAACTTACAAATTCTGCTTCAGCACAAAAAAAAAAAAAAACAAAAAAACTAGCACTCTTCTGCGATCACATGGCAGTATGAGCGCTCCAGGCGACAAAGCACAATATTTCGCATCTCGAGGCAAGATATAATAATCGAAAGGATGCATTTGTTAGAACTAGTCGAAGCATTCGGTTTTTTTGGGAAAAAAGATTTTATTTAAAATAGCCTGGGGACCCCGGTTTGCTCGGGTGTTTTAGCAAAAAAACAAAAAACAAAAAAAACAAAGAAGAAAGTAGTTGTAGGCAGACAGGTTCAAATCTGTACCACGAAAATATCGGCAAAAACAGCTACTCCTCTTTGTAGAAAAGTTCCCAGTCGAGGTTTTAGAAATTAATTTTCTTAGCCAATTTTTCGATATTTGGCGTCCGATGGGTGGAATATTAAAACAATACCAATCTTACGAAAATCCGTCGCCTCTGTCGACTGATTTAGGCAGTCATGCAAACACACATTCAAACATTTAGGTGAGACTTATATTATATACTTGCCCGGGAGCCCGGCGTTGTTCGGGTGTTTGCAGGTGTGCGTTGAGCCCCCCCCCAAAAAAAAAAAATAGCAGCAGGTAGACTCGAACCCGTAACCCGAAGGCATCAAAGAAAGTGGATGTGTGTGTAAGGGTGTTGTTTGATCAAAAAAAAAAAAAAGAAAAAAATTGCGAGCGAAAAAAAGACGTGGTAATAGGAAGGCAGACTCGAACTCGTACAGCGAAGGATGAAAATACCGTAGAAAAAACATGGCGCATTAGCTGTTTGCGTCCATAGCCAAATCGCAAGTGTCGTGCGTTTAAATTAAGGTTAGGAAATCGAAAAAAAAAACGCGATGACTTTCAAATATATCAGCGCAAAAAGCAACCCCTTCCTGTAGAACAGTAGTCAAATAAGGTGAAGAGATGAATGTTTTTAACCGATTTTTCGACATTTGCTATCCGAAGTGCCGATCTTAAAAATGATCCAACCTCGTGAAAGTACTTTGCCTTTGTCGAAAGATTTTGCGAAACATACATACATAATAACGTTAAAACAGACAGATGAGAATTATATTATAGACGAGCGGGGTTTCTTGGCGTTAACCGGGTGTTTTCAGATGTGTGTATGGGGAGGTAGATACGCACATAATGGAAAATAAAGAACGAGGGAACGTAATAATCCTGCTTACATATTATAACACAAAAATAAAAAAAAAACAACGAAACCAGGAGAATAAAGCGAACGGTGTTATAAATTCTTTTAAAATAATGGAAAAAAAAAAACAACATCGTACGTGATGAAAAAAATGGCATAACTGCTCCTGTTTCAATATAAAACCTTTAAAAATACAAAAAAAAAACTTCTTTACACCTCGGCTCGAACGTGCACTCTTTAGATAACGACGCTGTTTCCTGACCGATATGTCTATGGTCGCGTCATCGAAATTTGGTTGGTTTCTCTTATATTTAAACAAATTAAAAAAAAGAACGTTTTTTGCACATGCGTGTGTCGCTTAATACTCTTGAAGGCACCCAGTTTCTGTAGAAAATTGCCGAGTTGAGGGTGAGGGAATTAATGTTATTAACCAATTTTTCGATATTTATCGTCCGAAATAAAAAAAAGCTAAATGGAGACCCTCTAGAACATATGCTGTAAAACGGGAGCAAAAAAAGGCCAACACCCCAAGTGTTTTGATGTGATGTTTAGAATATGATAAACTAGTTATAATATGATATTCTATATGATTAGATGACTATAGAAAATTCCTTGTTGACTAAGGTATCGGAGATTATCAACAACAGACACCACATACAAATTCACTACACCTAGCCAAATAACAACTATCTTATGTAGCTTTCACACACCATTTTATAAACATTAAGTCATGATATTAAAATGCTTAATTGCGTTCGATTAGCAAGACTATCAACATCACAAAATCTTCAGAGGTAGTAGTCTCTTTTTTCTTTCTAATCATTCAGTCTTACTATCGCTACAAGTTGTCACTGGGACCAATCCTGCATGTTCCTAGACACTGTGATTACACCTATCGTAACTGGCTAATCGATACATAGAACTAGCCTATTTTTTTCAATATCCGGTTCATAAATAATAAAGTCCCACCAAGAAAGTCCGTCAATTTTAATTGGTTGCGCTATGATAATTCTCATATTCCGGAATTCAATTATTCGCTTTAAAAACGAACGCTACTAACCTTACAAATATGGCGGCATTAAAGGACATATTTTTTGGCCCGGGTTCAATTTTATTCAGTGCATAGGTAAGATGGAACAATACAAGAGAGAGATACAATCATTAAACTAACTTAAAATACCCCATTTACTTTCTTCCTATTTTAAAACGGGATATCCACCATAAAATTCTCAAATCTTTTATTAAGGAGATAAAAAACAACGCTGACTGCCTCTTCGTCGAGGACAACGACACCTTTGTCGAAACATCAACAAATCAGTCATTTTAACACGAGACACAGCGTGCATATTGGTTATGTTAACAAACTACGCATTTCATATGTATTCATATATTGAAGAGTTTACTTCCAAATATTTGCGATATTTATTTGACATTTTTCATAAAACATAAACAAAAACAACACTGACATCTTCGATGACACGACGATAATGTCTTTGTCAAAACATCCACACATCTGAATGTACACTGGGGATGCTCCAAAACTACGCATTTCATATGCACTGAGGAATTTCGCTTTGAACTTTTATATTAAGATTTATTTACTAACTTCCCCACGCAAGCATAGTTAGACACAAGGCCGGTTTTTAATGTGTGGATTATCTAGCTCCCCAAAAAGACACACCCTGGATAGGAACCAAAATAAAAATTGCCTCACTCATGAAAGAGTTATTATCCACTGACAGAGAACATAAAAAAGTGATATGTGGGACCAGAACAGATACCACACTGTGGATTTGGCCCGCTGAGATTATTTAAAACGACGCATTTCGTATTATATATTAAAGAGTTTAGCTCCGAAATATTCCGACTTTTTTATCAAGAGTTTTATTAAAAATATTTAAAAAAAAACTACGACGACGTCTTCATTATAACAACATTGAAGAGGTTAGCTCCCAAACATTTTTTATTTAATCTACTAAATTACTGATGTTTATTGAACAGAACAAAACTTGGTTTTGCCAACAGTTTATTTACACTACATATTTCTAATCATAAAATTCAGTAATTTATTTTATTTTTAATCGGAATAAATCGATAGAAAATATACTCAATTATTAGTCGCGTGCAAGCGACTCTATAAGTAACTCCGTCGGTCCGCAATAGCCTTGTGGTCAAGATAAAGGTGTAGTATCTATTCCGGCAGATAATGCGAGACCATATGTGGGGTAAGCCCCACATATAAGACCTTGGTCAATGTAGGGCCAACCCTTCATACCAATTGTCACTATCCAGCTCCCCTACTCCCCGGGGGGTTGGCCCCCATTTCCCCTTCACTCCTCATATAAAAATCGGCCTTGTGCCTAATTTGCTCGGTGGGGGAACAAATAAATACCCTTTTCTTAGCCTTTTGGCCAAGATCAAAGTGTAGTATCTGACCGACAGATACTGCAAGCAAAAACCATATGCGGAGGAAATCTCACATATAAGACCTTGGCAACCCTTCATACCACTTGTTAGTATCCAGCTCACCTACTCCCCGGCGAGTTAGTCCCCATTTCCACTTTAATCCTCACATTTAAAATCGGTCTTGTGCCATATTTGCTCGGCGTGGGAGCAAAGAAATTCCAACCCC
>NC_136520.1:12267155-12324655 GCF_053919585.1 Euprymna scolopes
AAACACTTGTGCCCCCACGACGTGAACACCCTCGACAGACCCGACAAGCTACAAAATCCCACCCCCACACTGTAGAGATCCCTAGATGTAAAAGATTTTTCTACTCCAGTAGTTTCTCCCCAGAACTGCTAGACTTTGGAATTCCATTCCAGGCCACTGCTTCCCCAACTGTACTGACATGCATAAGTTCAAGTGCAACGTGAACCAACATCTCGCTGCCCTAATCCCTACATAGTACCCAAGTAGATGTTTCCCCTGATAGTAGCCCCCTACACCAAAGTGGCAATGGGCCTTGTTTGGGGTGAAAATGTAATAAAAAAAAAGTTTTTTATCAGTTGCGAAGGAATTTCATCCCATGTAGTTAAAACTGTATCAGAATGTTCCTTTATCGAATCATACTGGGTTCGATTCTTGATCACTTCTTTTGCCATCCATCCCAGATTTTCAATTGGATTGAGGTCCGGAGAACATGCTGGATGATCTAAATGTTCTATATTATTTGAAGAAAAGTATTCTCGTGCTTGTCGAGAAGTGTGTATCGCAACGTTGTCTTGCTGGAAAATCCAATTTCTTCCACACAGACGTGGACCTTCAGTCCTGATAGAAGCATTTTCAAGCATTGAAATGTACTTCAATGAGGTTTTCCGGCCTGTCACTACTTGATTTATAATACCACCCACACTGGGAATGGAATCTTAAATTTTAGGAGACTGTCACTTAGAGTAAAACATCACTCAGGACATGTATCCGTTTCGCAACACGTAATTACAGAATTTATAATTCTATAGGGTGTCCAAAGTACGATTGAAATATTTACGAGTACGAAAACATACTCTTGCAGAATGTCGAATTGTGCATCAGCAACACCCGTACATCAAAGTGTCAACGTGCCTTGTTTGGGGTGAAAATGTAGGGAAAAAATGGCGGACGATTCATCAGTCAGAACCTTGTTAAAATACCATCCAATATGAAAATAGTAGTTCTAATAATGCATAAATAAAAAGTACCTAGTTGTATGCTTAATTCTCAGATAGTGACGACGTCTTGTAACCATCAAACAATCTACGATAGGTGGCTGGTTAAATGAGTTTTTTTTTTTCTATAATCAGTAAAAATATATATATATATATATATATATATATTGATATTCTTGTGATAATATTGCGAACTTTAGACAAAAGCTATTTATTTATCAATATTTTTCCCGCATACATCCTCTTTACTCCACGGAGAAAAATACTACCGTAACTCTCTATCATACGGAGTTTAGTGAATATTTACACAAAAGCCATTTACTTATCAATATTTTTCCCGCAACACACATATACATACACACAAACAGACACTGTGCTAGTTGGCCGTTTACCTCGAAAAAGGGTTCATTCGCCCTTTAAAAGGTCTTGTTTTTAATCCTTCAGGGAGACTAACCACCCTCCTCACCAAACAAGTCTGGTGGACAAATTAATTTAGTCGCCGGTGACGCGACCATGAGGCAGGTAGTACTGGGTTACATGTTACCAGTAACATTTGGCATGGCCTGACACATACATACATGCATACAGAAAGTGCCAGGTATAATGTGAAAGCATCGTTTCTTAAATTAGAAGTCATCACAAAAACTGGAAGCAATATATATATATATATATATATATATATACATATACATACATATATATATATATATATATATATATAGTTGCATAAAAAAGTATTTGCTGAAACTGCAAGAAAGTCAAGGTCTTACTTGAAAACAAAAAGTGAAGCAGAGGGAATATGGTGAAGAAAAGGGTGATTTCACGTGAATGGATAGTCTGGTTCGATGTAAATTATCCAATGGCGGTAAAATCCAAGAAAGTTATTTAAATTTCCATCCGCACAAGTAAAATCAAAGGAAATCACGTAATGGGAAGATGATCTAAAATAATCCAAAAGGCCTAAATCCATGAAATAATTCACAAATATGTACAAGGAAAAGGGGGAAAAATTCCAATCAAATAATAAAAGAAAAATAAGATATGCGTTTGACACGGCTGTAATTAAGAAAAATCAGTGAAGAAGATGAGAAAAATATCAGTGAAGAAAAATAGAGACAAAAAATTAAATGGTGATAGAATTAAATATAAAATAGAAAAGCAAATGCCAAAGTGACCCAGACGAGATGACGTTAAAAGGCGCGAAAAATATAGGGCAAAAAGAGTTATGAAATGTACAGGTTATTACTTAAGAAAATGTAAGAAAGACTTATGAAAAGACACTAAATAGAAAAAAATAATTAATTAATAAATAAAGAAACAATAAATAATAAAGAAAAAATAAAAAAAACAAAATAAGGACAGAAGATGACCGATATCTGCAAATTTCGGATAAAGCAAGTAAGTATGTAAGTAAGATATAATATATATATATATATATATATATATATATATATATATATATATATATATATATTTATATATATATATATACATGGTATGAATGTCTGGGTAGATTAATATTTTAGATAGATAGGAATATTTAACGATTTAAACGGAATTTGCAGATAAATCACCAGCTAAGCAAAGAAGAAATAAAGGATTATGATAAAAGATTATTAAGTTTTAAAGTATTAAAAAAGTATGTAGAAAGAAACCATAATGTTAAAGAAAAATTATATATTTATCTGAAAGATTAAAGTAATAACTATGTAATTTCAAAATTACCATAATTAAATTTGGACCTATGTTTACAAAAAGAGATCAGTTCGTTTTTAGAATTTATTATATTTTTACTTCGAGGGGAAGTAATTATAGTTATAGCTTCGGTTGTGTAGAGACGACATGACTTAGAGTCTGGATTATAAGACTAAACTTTTTTATGATAGTCCATTTGATTGAGAAGGGGGTATTATTAGAGTTACGTTTTTTCTTAATTAAGCTTGTTAGAGAAGTTACTTTGTATTTATTAGAATTATGGTTGTTAAAAGAAGAAATGTGGTTTGGTATGATTTTCCTAATTAATGCGAAGTAGCGCCGATAAATAAATGTACTTTATTAAAAGCTCGAGGTCTGATATTAATATTTATTTGCTGATTTGAATTAGTTAAATAGTTTGAATTTTGTTCAATAAAGGGTGGCACAATGATGGTACGAGGACTCTTTTGGAGGGATAATGCGTGCTGTTAGTTTTAGGATGGTTCTTAGGAAAAATATTATTATTATCATTATTTTTATTATTTTTATTATTATTATTATTATTATTATTTCTTTTTCTTCTTATTATTATTATAATAATTATTATTATTGCTAGTTGTATGATTGCAGATGGAGGGGCAGCTCGAGTGGTATATTGGATTAGTAACTATATCAGATGGAGGATGGGAAGAAGGAGTACTTGAAGACGGAATATTAGTGGCTGTTATTGGAGGACTGCGTTCTAGCTCAGTAATTTTGCTTAATGATATAATACATCTTTATAGATGCAATTATTATTGAGTGGGCAGTTTGTTTGTTATTAAAATTACAGTTAGTGTTGGGTTTAATTGTGAAAGAGATTATATTTTACATTTGCGAATGGAAATTTAAATAACTTCCTTGGATTTACATGTTTCCTTTTACCGTCATTGGATAACTTATCTTTCAGCAGAATATCCATTCACGTAAAATCACCCTTTCCTCGTCATATTCCCTCTAGTTCACTTTTTGTTATCATGTAAGATCTTTGACTTACTTGCAGTTTCATCATATACTTTTGCATGCAAAATCCGATCCCATATTTTGTTAATTCCTACCCTCTGATGAGAAGGAAAGTATTTGTTCGAAACTCCGCGGAATAAGGGCTATCAACTTATTAAGTGTTTCATTTTCAGATTAAATATGTTTTTAACTATTTTTCAAAGTGTTTTAAACATGTTTTATTAACTATTTGCTCTTATTATAAGCTCTATCTTTATCGAACTCATACATCTGGTAGAGATTGCTTTATGAATATTAAGTTTTTAATATTTAAAATATACTTTAGTTTTACCATCTTTGATAATTTTGCTAAAGTTAATTTTAATTTTTATTTCATATATATATATATATATATATATGTATGTGTATGTGTGTAAATATACAAACACATATATCGATGCATGTGTCTACTTATATATAAAATACTCTTTGTGTGTATGAACTTATTTCCTATTGACTTCGTATATTTTGATGTGATTTTTTAAGAATTAACAAAAATGAACTCCATGTGTTGGAAAGTATTCTTAGATTAGATGGGTTTTTTTTATCGAAATGCCTTTCATAAGTATTGGGCATCGATAAGAAAATATGTGATTGTAGAAGTTACCGTCCGATTTTCACATGAATTTTCGTCGAGTTAAGAAAATCCACAATAGGTTTTTATTAGATAAGACACAAGAGCATTCTACATATATGTTTGGATTTAGAGCACAGTTGGACCGAGATACCTGGCTTTTCATTTTTAATTTTTATTCAATTATAACATTAAAACAATTTTCTGAAACATCAGAGAGATATTTCCAGTGCAATGTAGACTGCACTATATTGTGAACTAATCACTGCGGGGAAAGATGTGAGTAACAATGCTGAGTCTCTTACAAGTGCAAGCAATTTATCAAATTAAGAAATGGGCAATTCCGTCGATTTTGATGGCAATAAAACTAATGAAAGCGAGATATATTCGTTGTTCATAATTAAAGTCCAGGTTTTCATGGATATATCTATATATATATATATATATGCATATTACATATGGATCACCACTTATCAAGGCCCAGAATCCACTCGGGGAAAAGGGTCAAAAGTGTACAGTAGTAATTGAACAATATAGTAAGTGTTATTAATGGAAAGTCGGTAAATTTTTAACTTAAGTTGACCGGCTCATCAAGAACGTGTTTATGTTGAACTTGAAGACAATCAGATTGTAGTCAGCTGGAAAGCAGGAAAATGGGAGAAAGTTCACGGGCGAGCACTTCTAATAAAGAAGCTTTGTTCATTGGATCTTCGTTTAAGTTTAGGCACAGATAAAATCTGGGAGAAATTATTGATAGTGTTTTCAGCTAGACGAGTGTTCCTTGTGAAAGTTTGGCGAGTGGGGACTATAGATTGAAGCTCAGTCGAGCACTTGCCATGAAAATAATGAAAAAGCTGAGAAAAACTCGCAACATCTCATCTGTGAGATAGATGATGCAGGGAAGAGACAAGGACATCTACGAGGCAACGAAGTCTATTTTGAACTCTATCAAGGCAGCATACGTCCTTTCTAGCAGCTCCTGTCCAGATGTGGCAACGGTACTCCTTGGAAGAGAAATGCAGCAGCAGTGAGATATCTTCTGGATCGATAGAAGGATCCCACCATTTTTGCAGCGGCCTTGGCAACAGATTTGATGCGCGTGTTCCATTCCAGATCAGGAGTAAATGTCAATCCCAGAAGCTTGTCAAAAAATTGAGGCTTTCCCAAGACGAAAGCCATTTAATTCAATTGATTCCAGATTGGGATCCAAGTATTGATGATCTACAGTATAAAACGTTGTTTTAGATGCATTAAAATTAACCAGCGATTCTTTTCCCCATTGTACCACGTTTTCAAGTTCAGAGGAGAGAGAATCGGAGAGAACCTCCTCTTTTACGGTCTTAGATGTGTTACACTAGCTGTTAGTTTCATCAGCATACATGTCTACAAATGACGTAAGGATGTGATTTGGAAGATCATTAATTTAGATCAGGAAGAGAGGTGGGGCCAAGATTAACCCCCGAGGGACTCCAGCATTAAAACTGTGAAACTCTGATTTTTGCCCATAAACTATTACTCTTATGAACCTATTAGAGAGAAATGATTTGATAATTCAGAAGACATTTCCAGCTATGCTATAGCTGGAGATCTTATTAATTGGTTGTTTTTTTACGGTATATAAACCGTTTTCAGGTTAGTTAATGCCGAATCCATTGATTTTGAAGAAAAAAATGTAATAGAATATATTTTTTCAAGTCATTTTCTAATCAACCAAAAAGTAGGACTGTAACAGGTACTATCACTCCGAGGCATAGTTGACTTGGGAACAATAGGAATTGAGAGATGGCTCAACACTCCCCAAATCCCGTAAGCTTGGGCCTCACCATGGAATATATTTTAAGGTCATATCCAGGATCGGAGATCTTGTGAAGTAGACCGTTATGCCTACCCTATCAAAGGTATTTAGTAGGTCAAAAGCAATTGCCATAGAAAGGGTGCCTCTGTTGAGAGATTGGCTGCTCCTATGAGATATAACTGTAATCCCATCTGCTGTAGATCTGTCCGATGGGAAACAATATTGTGTGTCACTAAGAACGTTATTTTTGTCGAGACTGTGAATTACTTCTCCATTTTACACAGATACCAGCAACCTACTCATGACGGAGAGGAAACTTATTGATCTATACTTAGAGGGAGATGAGCTATCACCTGCATTCTTAAATAAAGTCATACTGATGAGATTTTCAAGGGTGATAGAAGCAATTCTTCTTAAGCAAAGTTTAAACTATATATATATATATATATATATATATATATATATATATATATATATATGAAAGGTTAAATAAATAGCTATGAAATTTCGAATTTACTATAATTTAGAGATCATTTCGTTTTTAGAGTTGATTATGTTGCTACTTGGAAGGGAAGTAACTATAGTTATAGCTTTGGTTGTGCAGAGGCGACATGAATTAGAGCCTGGAGCATAAGACTTAACCTTTTTTAAGATAGTCCATTTGATTGACAAAGGGGTATTGTTAGAATTATTTATTTTGAATTTAAGTGGTTAGACAAGCTCCTTGGTCATTATTAGAACTTTGGTTGTTTAAAGTAGAAATGTGGTTTGATATTCTTTTCTTAATTAATGTTAAAGTAGCGACGATATATATATGTACTTTAATGAAGGTTTGAAATTAATATTAATTTGTATTAGGGAAATAGTTTGAATTTTGTTCAGTGTGGTGAACAAATGGCGGAACAATGATTGTACTAGAACTTTTTTGGAGGAAATAATGAGTGTTGTTAGTGTTTGGATGGCTGTTATCAGAATTATTATTATTATTATTATTATTATTATTATTATTATTATTATTATTATTATTATTATTATTATTGCTAGTTTTATGATTGTAGATGGAAGGGCTGCTCGAGTGGTATATTGGATTAGTAGCATGAATATATAACATATTTATGGATGCAATCATTATTGAGTAGGCAAATATTTTTGTTATTACATTTACAGTTAGTTTTGGCTTTAATTGTGAAAGGGATTTCTTGGATTGATTTAATTGTTTGTTATTAGATGTTAAGATTATTTGTTCTAAATGAGTCATATTATTGATTTTTTTTTATAAAAAGATAACTATATCTGTGTGAGTATTTGAAAGAGTGTTGTACAATGTTGAAGAATACCTTAGGTATATTAGTTTTTATATTTACGCTAATTGGAGGTTTAAACCAACTTTCTCCTCATGCAACTGGGTAGGTTAGAGGTATTACGATTATTATTTTGGTTTGGATTATATGTGTAGACTGGGTCATTGCAATTGATAGGTGCAGATCTTGTTTTTTTTAAACTGGTTTCCTGCGAATCATATTGTGTGTGATTATAGATTTAAGGCGACCTGCAGGAGAAGTATAATGGTTGTAATTAATCTTTTCATCCTGAGTTCCTTGAGGCATTATTGAAGAAAGTAGCATTTGGATTATAAGTTTGTTTTGTTTATCGACAGAAAGAGCAGAAATTCTTCTAGAGACGGACCGTACTATAGATTTTATAATTGAGTTGGGGTGGTTAGAGAATTTATGGACGTATAGAAGCGTAAGGTAAGGTTTAAGATAGGGCTATAAGTATCGGTGTTAAGATTACACCTAATGTTTGGAAAATTTGACGTTTTTTTGTTTTGTTCGATAAGTATAGAAAGGCCAAAGTTATTAAATAAGTTTTTTTTTTATATTTTAATTGTTTCGTTGTACTCTCTTGGTCTGACTGTTATAGTGAAAATACGATCGTCTCTATAAAGGGCCGTTGGATATGTTTAAAGTGGGATTTAAGTTATTTCAGTAATAAGAACCCCACTGAATCCGTAAGTTCTGCAGAGTCAGAAAGCTCATCAATATGTCAAAATTATTAGCGATGTCATTTGTTGTCAAACACTTATTGTGTAATTATATAAGGGGTTTTCTCGCTAGGAGACTTAATTTAATGTCTAAATTCGTTAAGTCATAATTTCTTTTAGCAAAGATCGGACCCTTATTTAAAAGGATTTTAGAAATTGATTGATTATAATTTTGGATGTCAAAGGTTATGAAGTAAAGGAGGTTTTTATTTTTAAGGGAGCCTAAACAATTAATTACGGAATCTGATTTTAGCGAAAGGAGGACACATACTTTTTCTTTCATAGAAGGAATGATACTATCTAACATATTTTTACTTAAAGCACCTAAGTCAAAGTTAGTTGGATAGGTTATTCTGATGTAGGGATTGTCATAAAATAAGGTTTATGATCCTTGAGTGTAAATCTAGGGGTACCCGGAGAAATTATTTCAATGAAGTTATAAATGTTCATAAAATTCAGTAAATATTTGTGGAAGACAGAGGACAGTGTTCCAGATATCTGGAGAGAATAAACATAATTTCAGTTAAATTTACCAAAATGGTCCAAGATTGCAAAACTAAAGTATATTATAAATATTAAAGAATTAATATTTATAAAGTAATCTCAGCCAGCTGTTAAAGCTCGATAAAACCAAATAGTAGATAGAGCTTATAATAAGAACATTAAAATAAACTTTGGTCTTTCGACTGAAGGTCTAATTTCCTCTACAACATATAATATATATATATATATATATATATATATATATATATGCATATACATATAAGGAAAGTATTTCTCCGAAACTCCGCGGATTAAGGACTATCCACTTATTTAGTGTTTCCTTTTTAAAATTAGATATCTTTTAAACTCTTTTTCAAAGTGTTCTTTGACATGTTTTATTAACTATTTGTTTTTACCATCACAATAAATACATTATTCATCCCCAATCAATTCAAAATTTAAACTCTAACATTTAAAGAGATATACCCCTTAGATGATTGAAGCACTTTTAAACAACATTTATCTCCCTTGCTTTTTTAAATTAGCGTCCAGAAATAAGACAGTAAAACATGTTTATTTATCCAGCGTTTTATATTTAAAAATAAACTCTAAATAATTATTTCAATTATCTGTGGCCAAAATACAAAAACAACATGCCCATATATGTACTAACACATTTTAATGCGCATTTTCCCATACAGCTCAATAACGTATTTAAAGCATTTTCTTCGTTCTTTTAATTTTTTATTTCTCCTAATTTTCTAATTTCAGTATCAAAACAAAATTACAGAATATTTCTTATGTTTTTAAATATTTTCAGGACTACTCACCTTACTACAAAAGTGCTGATTTTATTTTGGCGTCTTTACCCCCCCCCCCCCTTTTATATTGAAGAGGACACTATATTACAACAAAACATTATTAGTAAATTAGTGTCGATGTTTATTGCCAATTTTAATAAAACGAATCGAAACGATCGTACACTCATTTTAATTCTGTTTGTTTATATTTTGGAAATTGATTCATGATTTACAATTATTACTCTTTATGCTCTCTCTTTCTCTCTCTCTCTCTCTCTCTTTCTATATCTATCTATCTATCTATCTATATATATATATATATATATATATATATGCTTGTGTGTGCCTGTGTCTGTGTGTGTGTGTGTATATATATTGTGTGGATGTATATATAATTTGGAACGATAAGATTGTCGCCCTCGATAATACAAGATTCTATTTCCGTCTGATAAAAACGGTTTTATTTTTGTTGCAGACAATCTACTAGTTGGTCAGTTGTGTACAAATTCCAAGAGCGATAAGAGATTCTATATGCATGAAAGTGACACAAGTTTCCACAAGCGAGATCAGAGATGCGCCGCTTTACAACTTACCTTCTCTTCTAATCCAAGTTATCACAAACAGACATTTAGTAGCAAACTAAAAAGGAAAATCCAGCCGGTTCAACGCTTGAGGGCACAGCTCAACAAAGTTTCCGACAAAAGTTATGGTCTTTGGTGTGGTTTTAAGTGAGGTCTACATCATGCAACCTCGCATCTTCGAAGTCGGCTTGAAAGTAAACACTAAGGTGTACCTAATTTGTCTAAAGCATGTGGGGATCTCCTGGTGCAATACGGTGGTGGCTAGCAATCCCTGAATGCGGCAGACACTGTGTGTGGCAGCAGGACTGAGTAACGGCCCGGAAGTCCAAATAGGACCAGGCTTGTCTTTGTACCTTTCTCTAACCGACCATCCACCTCTCCCGGCATTTACCCGCTAGTTTACTTCGTTTGGTAATACATGGAGAATTCACCAACAGGACTTCCCACAGCACAAAAGCCAGGCTGATCGCCGCAGTTCTCCGCGTATTCGTTGAGCTCTTACCCGCACTTGTACCGGACCCATATCGAGGCAGTGATTGAGGTTGATGTCGGTTACATTTCATAGATATCAACTCTATTACATGTTGTTTAAAGTTAGCAGAAGGAAAGGAGAAAAGATAAATGAAAAACAGATCAAACGGACAGGTCTTTTTGTGTGTGTGTCGGGCAAGATTGGGCGAAAGAGAGAGAGAGAGAGAGAGAGAGAGAGAGAGAGAGAGAGAAATCAAGATGGTGCCCATAGTTTTAAAAGGTGTCTACTGGTGAAAGTAACGGAAAATCACGTGAAATAACGCGGGTATCTTAGAACTGCACGCCTGCTTCCCACTTGACTACAACCTGGATGTCTTCAAGTCCAACGTTAACAAATTCCTAATGAAACGCCCCCTTAAGTAAAAACTTCATTAAATCTCCACACTAACGTACTGTACTTGCAATAACCCTTATCCCTGAGTGGCTTCCGGGCCTTGATAAGTGGTGACCGACGTGTAAAAAAAATACATGTATAAAAGGAGTTGACAGGTTAGGTCAGTGAGAGGCAGACAGACGAAGGTTGGTGTCAGTAGTGATCTCAAACCCAGCGGTTGTTGACTTGCAAAGACGAATTCTTTTTTATTTCTTTAGTTTTCTAGTCCTAAACTTGGAACACTGCATTACACAATCAGGTTACCTGAATTGAGTTTTTCAATAAAAGTTTGAAAATAAATATATAATGCTGTTTTCTTTACGGCGGAAGATTTATCGTTCTACCCTGTATATGAAGTAAAACTCCATTTTTTTTACTATAAATAAATCTATTAATCTACCAATACGTATTAAACTATTTTCTCCACCAAACTAATATATGGCACGTTTTCCGAAAATAGTTCTTATATTTTTTTAATTTCTAACGAAATAAATACTTTCGTTGCAAGATTTCTACTTCTCCCCAAGACGTCTTGCAATAGAGAGTAGCGCCCATATTTCCTTCATATAAAAAAATCTACTTACGGGGGAAATCATTAAACACCGCGCCGTATGTTTATATGGGGAACGATTCACTCGGAGTTTCCCACGATACAACCTAAATTATTTTACAAACATGTTTTCTATTTTAATCATTCATTTGCTCTATCCCGGGCAACGCCGGAACACAAGTTCTGGTCGTTTAAAATATTCTTAGCTTTTAAGATAACGCTACAAATAGTTTACGTATATTAGGAATAGCTTCAAACTAATCGATGAACAAATAAGAATAACGTTCAGGCACTGGTTATTTTTACTTAGTTTCCAACGGATAGTCGTCCAATAATGGCGCCATTATTCAAGTGCGAAGTCAGATATTAAATTTCTAGTAATTTGGCTATATATATATATATATATATATATATATATATATATATATATATATATATATATATATTCTGACATCTCTACGAGAGTAGACACAAGTCTCCAGTTAATCCCGAATAAATTACCAAGGAAAATATTTTTATCTTATGCAATTATTGCTTGATTTGATAAAACAAGCTCTCGTTAAAGAGACTTGACCGGCCATCAAAATGTTGTTATAAGTAAAATATAATTTTCTTAAATATCTATCCTTATGTAAGAAAGATAAATCGAAATCTGCATCGGTAATAAAAAAAAATCGGGAGTTTTTATTGTATCAGAATCGGTGATAAAAATTAGAAAACTGGGTGCTTTATTCTCTGATGACAAAACTCGATGTGGTTCATTGATTTTGTTGTTGTTGTTTTCGTTGTTTCATCATTTTTGGATGGTTCGTATTAAAGATGACTTCATAAATATTTATTAGTATCAAGTTACTAGTAAAATTGAAATCCTATAATAATCTACGCAACTTAAACTTGTATGATTTGGGAAATTCGACCGTTTTCATTAAAGCAAAAGGAAAGAAAACACTTTAGAATAATTAACATTCGAACTGGTAATTGTGTTAGAATCTGTAACGTAATGAAATTCTCAAATCTATCTATCTATCTATACTCCGATGAATTTGTTCTTATTTTGTGTGTATTGATATTCATATTAAAAACACATTGTATTCATTTAACTAGCGGGGGTACTCGGCGTTGCCCAAGTGTTTGTTTCCGGGACAGGGGGGGAGTTTTAAAAAATGTTATGGTAGGTAATTAGGAAGGATCAAACCCGGAGTCATGAGTAAAAGTAGGAAAATAAAGTGTGAAAAAAAAAAAACAAAAAAAAAACATCTGCAACGTTAACAGTTCGGCCACCAAGAAAAGTCCATTCCAGTTGTTTAGGAAAAAAAAAAAAACGACTACGGTAGGTCGCCGCGAACGTGAAAATATAATGTGAATTGTCCAGCACGCTAACCATTACGCCACAGAGCACTGCAGCTTAGTTTAGTGATTTTAAATAACTTTTTGAAATTTTGAAAGAACTACGAAGCCAAACCGGTGTTCTCTTCTCAACTGTTCCTTGTGAACGACCCCCAAACGGTGTTAAGTGGTGGCAGGGGGAGGAGGAATTTATTAGAGAGAAAATATTTTACCACTTCCATTGATCTTAACCGATTTTGGCCGTGACTTCTCAGCAGAAAAAGTATAGAAATCTAAGATTATCGAGGAATTTGAGAAATAATAAGCCTATAACACACCTCAGATATTGTTCTGCGTTTGTGCATATTATATTTGCATGAAATATATTAATGTCAAAATCAGACGGGAAAATGAGTTCATTTTATTTATATAGAGAAGAGAATAGAAGAAGATAGATAGATAGATAGAAGAAGAAGAAGAAGAAGATAGATAGAAGATAGAGAAAGATAGAAGATAGATAGATAGAAGAATAAAAGAAAATACAATTATTTATATATGGGTTGTCGAATTGAATTCAATAGCAAAAGAGCTGGCTAATTTGCATATTCTTTTAAACATCCATTTTAATTAATTCCCTATTAGTTGTTTCGGTTTTCTAATGAGAAAATCATGTGTCGTTAAATATTTTGTGTAATTATATCCATGCGGATATTCTACATGATTTATCCTTGCATAATATGTTCGTAAAAAGTGTGAAAATTAAAAAAAAATGAAATTTGCCAGGTAAAGGTCGAACGCCGCCATTACGAATGCATAACTTATTAGCTATCGGTTCATGTTTAAATTTTTAGCCTTTCATGACTAGTCATTGAGAGCAGAAACAAAATAAATCGTGAGCTGAACGTTTTGGTTTCGATGCTCGGTGGTGGCGCATGAGTCTTATTTTAATACTTTTTCAATCATTACTATATATATATATATATATATATATATATACATATGCAGCTATTAATCTATATATCTATAAATGTTTAATTGTCTGTCTTAAAGCATTGCTTTACTTTTTTTACACAGGCATCACGCCATTATCAAGGCCAAGAGGGCACACAAGGATAACGGTTAAAGAGTGTACAGTAGAAATTGGACAAAATAGTAATCATTAGTAATGAAAATTCGGTAAATTTCATAACTTATATGGAACGGCTCATCAAGAACTTATTTACGTTAGACTTGAAGACAACCATATTGTAGTCAGCCGGAAAGCAGGAAAACGGAAGACAATTCCACAGGTGTGCAGTTCTTAGAAAGAAGCTTTGTTCATGGAATCTACGTTTAGGGTTAGGCACAAATAAAGAGTGGGGGGAATTATTGATAGTGTTTACAGCTAGAGAGTGTTTCTTGTAAAAGTTTGGCGAGGGGGGGCATAGACTGACGCTCAGTGGCACACTTTCCATGAAAATAACGATACATCAGAGACAAACTCGCAATATCTCTTCTGTGAGATAGAGGTTGCAGGGAAGAGAAAAGGGGATCTCCTACGAGGCTACGAAGTCTATTTTGAACTCTATCAAGGCAGGACAAGCCCTTTCTAGCAGCTCCTGCCCAGATGTGGCAACAGCACTCCATCCTTGGACGTACCTGGCTCTTATATAGATAGAGAATTGCATCAACAGTGAGATATCTACCAGATCGATAAAGATCCCGCCATTTTTCCAGCGGGCATGGCAACAGATTTGATGTACGTGTTCCATTTAAGATCAGGAGGAATATTCACACTTTTTAATATATACATATGCACATAACCTTATGAACAGTATATAGCGCTCGAGCAAAGCCGGGCGGAACTGCCAGTATCTATAAAAGTGAACGAGTTTGTGCGTGTGTGTGTGTGTGTGTCTCTGTGTGTAATTTCCCTACGCAATAACTCTGCCAATTTTCAGTCTACAGACTCGAAATTTGATGTAGGGTACTGAGATTTGGGAAAATCTTTGTAATTTGCTATGACCAGAGATTTGGCTTATAAGGGGGCAAAGTTCAACGATTTGACCTTTGAGTGTTCTACCAAAATCCTTCGACAATTTTGGGTCTAAACACTTGAAATTTTAGATATAGATTCCTTGGACATCGATCTAACTTAATAAGATTTGAGCCCACAACACTAAATGTTAAGGGGTCATAATAGGGGTAAACATTTTAAAAAAATTACCGATTTTTTTTTGCTCAACATACACCCCCGCACGTCCGGGAAACGCCAGGATGAAATCGTTGTATATGTATAAAAGTGGACGTCTGTGTGTATGTCTGTGTACATTTCCTTGCGCAATAACTCAGTCTACAGGGTCGAAATTTTATATACAGGCTGCTGAGATTTGGGGAAATCTCCAAAATCCGTTTACAGGCAGAATTTTGACTGCTAAGTGGTCAAAGTTCAACGACTTGACCTTAGAGAACTTTACGAAATTCATCCGACAATTTTGAATATAAACAAGTTAAATTTTAGATATAGGTTCCTCTGACATGGATCTAACTTAATAACTTGATTTGAGCCCAGTACAATTCATCTTAAAGTGTATAATAGGGGTTTAATTTAACAAAAATTTGGCCTCTGCTGTGTCTACGGAATTACTCAGACAAGTTCTGGTCTAGACATTTGATATTTTACATAAATGGTATTCAGAGATATGGCAAGCTTTTTAATCGGTTTGTGTGGAATTCTTTCAGTTACAAATATAGAAAAGTATGTATGTTTGCATTTCTCCCTAAAACTTTTGATAGCGGCGGCGATATTTTATAAGAGCAGTACTGCTTTGAAGCCGACAATTCAGACGATAAATATCGAAAAATTGGCTAAAAACATTCATATCTTCACCTTAAACTGGACACTTTTTTACAGAAGCGGTCGTTTTTTTCACCGAAATTTTAAAAGTCATCCTCTCCTTTCGATTATCTAGTCTTAATTAAAACCTACGTATCTTCCGGGTTGGCTGTTGTCGTAACAGCAAATACGTAACGTTTTCCCCCGCTCTTTTCCTCTTTCGCGATACGGGTTCGAGCCTTCTTCCTACTGCCATTTTTTTTGTCTCAACATACACTTCCAATCACGCGCAAAACGCCGGGAAGAAGTATATATATATATATATATATATATATATATATATATATATATATATATATATATATATATATACACTTGCATGGGTGCCCGGCGGTGCCCGGCGGTGCCCGGCGGTGCCCGGGTATTGGGAGGTGTATGTTAAGCAAAAAAAAAAGCGGTCAATTTTTTAAACTGTGACCCCTATAATTACCACTTAAAATTTACTGTTTTGGGCTCAAATTCATTTGTTAAGTTGTATCCATATCGAAAGAACTTATATCTAAAATTTCAAGTATAGGGACCGAAAATTGTCGGAGGAGTTTGGGAGTGTTCTCAAAGGCCAAATCGTTGAACTTGTACAGCTTAATCGCTTAATTTCTGACAAGCAACCAATTACATCGATTTTTCCAAATTTCAGTACCCTATATATCAAATTTCAAGTCTGTAGACCAAAAATTGACAGAGTTATTGCGTAGGAAATTGTACACAGACATACACACAGACACTTTCACTATAAACATCCCTATAGATTTATTACGTATTTGTTATACATGTTTTGCGCTTTCAAAGTAAAAGCGATTACCATTCCTCATAAAGTGCCAATAATATAATCCACATACGACGTTTAAATTAGAGAACGGACAAAGCTAAGACATCACAAGCTAAATAAAAATGAGTTTCAAAAATCCAAAAAGAGAACGGAACAATTTCTGGCGGGACACGCATTTGTCATTTCTGTAGAAACACAGTTGCGTTAGATAAATTTTAGCGAGGTAAAATAGCCACTAATTGCGAGTTCTCTAGTGACCCTGTGGCGAGCTAACTAAACGTAGACAGTAACAACGGATTCTGGTTCCAGGTCTGCAAGGCGCCAATTACAGCCAAACAAATCCCGAAGAACAACGCTATTGAAAACTTAATGTCCTAATGTTGCATTTTATTTGTTTGGCACCCTGGGCAGTAGAGGCGATGCAATAGACATCGGGCTTACCATATGTAAGCGACTTTTTCGTGTTTGTCAATTGTGTTGGCCATTTTCTGCGCAGTGAGGGTCACTGTAATTGCGAAAATAGACAAATGTAGTCACGTTTTAGCAAAGAAAGATGGCCGAATAAAAGAAAACTTTAAATGAATGCATTTTATGAAGGTGCTCATAAAAGAGAAAGGGGAATTAAAATGGGAGAAAGAATATAAAATAGGTTCTTTCGCTTCATCTCTCTCTTTTCTCTCCCCCTCTCTCTTTCTAACCCACCCACCCACTCTCTCTCTCCTAAACTTGTGATGTTGCTAATATTAGTCGTTTAAATGATTACTGTTGTGGTGGCACACATTCATTTGCATGTGTGGATAGTAATTACACATAAATAGGAACACTCAGTTAGTCTGAGTGTGTGTTCACCAGAAGCCACCGAAGGCCGCCGAGAGCAGATATGTTTCTCCAGCAAAGACTCTCTTATTTGACACCATTATGTAAATATCCTGTAAATATACTTTTTCCTAATACACTTCTTATTTGACCTACCTTTGTTTGTTGAGTCGTCATTTATATTGCTTTCTACGTTACTTGTTTCAACCTGCAAACTTAACAGTAGCGACGAGGATGAACGTCAAATATAACAGTTTGACGAAGAAATTGAAAGAACTCACACAAAAAAGTACAACGCAACGGTTGACCTTTCTAAGGAATACAAGTTTTGACGAACGAAATAGTCGTAAAAACGGATTTTACGCTAAAGAGAAATTCGACTCAACCGGAAAAAAAATGAATAATTCACCGAACATTGGAAAACTGTAAAATATTTTCCTCGCGAAGTACAGCACTAAAAAAAAGAAACGGTTGTTTCCCAAATTCCAAGAACTGTATTCAGGTTCAAAAAAGTAACCTAGATTAATAGTATTTAAGTAAATAAAATACTAGTCGGAAAAAAGAAGCAAACCAACACCTTTAATTGCAGTCTCAAAGAAGAAAGAAACTCGAACGTGGCAAAAAAGCGACGATTTACGCCGTTTACCGTGGAATCCATCTTTAAAAAAAATTAAAAAAAAACACTGTAAAAGTGAATTTTTGTAAAACGACAAACAGATTCGTATTACTAAATTACGAAGAACAGATTCGTATTAATAAATTACAAGGAAGTAACATACGAAGAAAAAAAAGTTCACGTGGATTTCCTGAATTGCTGTAAATACCAACTAAAACTTTTTGGTAAACCAAATTTTTCTCTTCGGTATTTAAAAAAAAATACCACAGTTTAAACTAAAATCAAGGAAATATTTTTAAACTAAAGTTGTCACTGGATAACGGATATAAGACAGTAAAACGTCACGCAAAAAAAAATAAATAAAATAAAATGTAGTCCGTACATTTTATTTTTTTCAATTTTGACTCGGGTTGAAAAACCTTTTTTTCTATGGAAAGAGTTGTACTTAAGTTCGTCTGTTATTCATTAGGAAATGCCTAAAACGGAAAAGTAAATCTTATTTTGTGGTTTCAGCAAAGGCTCAGTTCTTATGTTGTGGTTGGATGAGCCTGACTCTCTAGCGAAGTGAGAAAATATTATTCGAGCAGCGATATTACTATTGAAAACAGGAACTATGAACAATTCTTTTGTGACACAAGCCATTTTATATGGTACGGATATTGTGGTGCATGTGAAATTGTGAAATTTTTTTCGTAACTGCATTACTGCTACTGAACAATACAAAAAAATGGAAGATTTATCTAGAATGTTAATGCAATTTTTGCAGACGCAACAATAGGCGCAATCCCAGCTAGATGCACGTAGAGAGGAGAAATTATTACAGTGGCAAATCGAACAAGAAGAAAGGCAGAAGAAATTACAATTTGAACGAGAAGAAAGGAAGAAGAAATACAACTTGAACAAGAAGAAGCGCAGAAGAAATTACAATTTGAATATGAAGAAAGGCAAAATGAACGTTTTACTAAAACACGGGACCTATTAAAGAGTAATCGAGAAAATGTCGACAGTACTAATTTCTCGCATACAACTATATTTAATAGCATGGGAACATTTAATTATGTGCCGGAGGAAGAAAATACTTTTGAAGCATACTATACAAGATACGAGGATGTATTTCAACTGCACTGCAAAAGTTGGCCAAATAGCCAGAAAGTGAGCCTTTTACTCAGGAAGTTGGGTGTAAGAGAACACAGCAAGTTCGTAGATTATATATTACCTAAAAAAACTAGAGAATTAGATTTCATGGAAGCTGTAAAATTACTAAAATAATTATTTAATCCGAATATATCTCTTTTTCATAAGAGATGGTTGGGTATGAATCGAAGGAAGATGGGCAACCAAGATTATTTGGCATACGCATCAGTGGTCAATAAAAACTGTGATAATTTTAAGCTAGCGGAACTAAGAGTAGAAGATTTCAAATGCCTGATCTTCTCACAAGGGTTAACCTCGATGTAAAATGCAGAAATACGCAGACGAGTGTTGTCTAAGCTGGAATCTGAGCAAGATTTAACACTTCAGAAATTAGCAGAGGATTGTGAAAGGGGCATTACACTAAAAATGGATTATAAAAAGGTAGAAGAATCCGGAGTGGCATATGTAAGAAAGGTTAGAAAACCATACACACCAACCAAGAACTATACAAATAAAAACAGTCAAAACTGAACGAGATATTCCAAATATAATAATTATAATTATAGTAAAGAATATAACAAGTCTCTTCCTATATATAACTGTAAAAGATGCGCAGAAAGACATTGGAAATCGGATTGTCCTTATGAGAAGAAAAACTGCTACATTTGCAAGAAAGTCGGACACAAAAGCGATTGTTGCAGATATACATATTTCACCAGAAAGAGAGTACAACAAAGAAAATAAAATGAAAACTTAGACAAAATCGGCGAAAATACATAAAAGCGGAAATATTTAAAACGCATATAAAATTACAGGATCCGATATTTCTATAATAAATTTGAATACATGGAGAAATTTGGGTAAACCAACTATGATGAAAACAAGTAAATCAGCTCGGACGGTAACTGGTGGTGAGATAAAATGTGAAGGAGAAGTTATCCTTCCGATAAAATTAAAAGTGATTACGAAGAAATTAAAAATGTTCGTATTGAAAAATAGCGAAAACCTGTTTGGAATAGATTTAGTTGAGAAATTAGGACTCTGGGATAAGCCAATTAATACATTCTCTAAAAAAATAGAATGCACTACTCCAACAACAGAAAATATAAAAGAGGGCTTTAAAAAATTATTCCCTGATGTATTTATGACTAAATTAGGTCGTTGCAATAAATTTAAGGCCTCGTTTGAACTTAAAGAAAACACCAGCCCAATTTTTAGTAAAACGCGAAACGTTCCGTTCGCTGGGTTGGAAAAGATTAATAAAGAATTAGACAGATTGAAACAGACAGGAATACTATCAAAAATAGAACATAGCAACTGGGCAGCCCCCACCGTATATGAAAAGAAAAAGAAGGTGAAATCAGCGTTTGATAAACTATTGTCAAGACAGGCAATCGTCCGAAACACTTCACACATCATAAGAAAGAAATATAACTCGGGAGAACGAGTATATTTCATGTGCTACAGGAATAACACTTCTTACTGGGAATGTGGAGTAGTGGATAAACACATTGGTGATTGTACATACATGATTAAAGGTCCACAAAATATACATAAAAGTCACCTGAACCAAATAAAAAAACCCGCCACATTCTAGATAGTGATTATACAACAGCAGTAAAAGAGGTGAAAACCATGGACATCATATACGAATCCTTTAATTTGGAACGCCTCAATATACACCTGAACCCCGAAGATCAGGTAGAAAAAGAAAGTTTAATGAACTATTGATGTTAAATCCCAAGAGAAAAAAGATATTGAAATCCGTGAGACTTCAAATCTTGGGAGGAGGGTGTTGTGGTGGCACACATTCATTTGCATGTGTGGATAGTAATTACACATAAATAGAAAGACTGAGTTAGTCTGAGTGTGTGTTTACCAGAAGCCACCGAAGGCCGCCGAGAGCAGATATGTTTCTCCAGCAAAGACTCTCTTATTTGACACCATTATGTAAATATCCTCTAAATATACTCTTTCCTAATACACTTCTTATTTGATCTACCTTTGTTTGTTGAGTCGTCATTTGTATTGCTTTCTACGTTACTTGTTTCAACCTGCAAACTTAACAATTTCCATTGCGGCAAGCGTTCTACAAAATTGGCTTATATATATATATATATATATATATATATATATATATATATATATATATATATATATATATATATATATATGTTGAGTGTTCCTGTTTGCGTGTTTGCCTTGTGGCCTAGTTGTCTTCACCAATTCTGTTTTAATACCTTGTCAAAATACAACTTTTTATTCAAGAAGAGTTTTTTTGTTACTGAAGGTTTTCGACGTTCTTTCCGTATTAACAAATTTTCTTTTACCGTTGGTTTTTCAATAAAAAGGTCAGTAGGTCGCTCCTGTTTTTGCGCTAATAATTTTGTTGCATGCGTACATCAAGTGGTCGATTGTGATTTGTGAATGTTTTTTCATTAAACACCAAACACAATTTCGATTACATCTGGTGGATCCTCAAACATATAGTCTCGAAAAAATAAAAGCGAAATATATCACGAACAATCAGTGATGTCGAGTAAGAAAAGCAGAGTGTAGAAAGAAGAAAAGGAAGAAGAACAAGAAGAATAAGAAAGTTAAGAGGAAAAAGATGAAGTGGAAAAAGAGGGAAGACAAAAACGAAGAGGTTCATGCACAAGACGAACTAATGCTAAAACCGATTATTCGTTGACATTTTGGATTGTTTACGTAAACAACCGGAAAATCACCAGACGCTAAACTAAACAGAAGGCTAGGTTGTATTGTCATATAGAACAAACCTTCAGTTTTATATAACTCTGGCTAATATATGTCCACTGTATATAAGATATACAGTGTTTCTGTAATAGAAACTCTTGTATCGTCTAGCGGTTAGAATTATGAGGACCGTATATAGTACATTTATATGTTGAAACATTTTTTTATATCTCTTTAATTCAAATAATTGAACAATAAATCATGATAGTCGTTCTGACCTTTGCTACTGCCCGCCACATCATAATACAAATACTAAGCTGATATGATAACCAAAGGGCCACCATATAACAGTTGGCCATCAGGTGACTACTTGCAATTGTGAATTGCAGAAATCGTCACAATTGCATGACCTCCAACAATACATCTTTTAATAGTTTCAATAATTATATATAAATGAATAAGCATTTAAATAAAAAAAAGATTATATGCGAATTAAATAAGCATTTTAATAAAAAAGATCGTATGCAAATTAAATAAGCATTTAAATAAAAAAGATTGTATGCGAATTAAACAAGCATTTTAATAAAAAAAATTGTATGCGAATTAAATAAGAATTTGAATGAAAAAAAGATTGTATGCGAATTAAATAAGTATTTAAATAAAAAAGATCGTAGAGAATTAAATAAGCATTTAAATAAAAAAGATTGTATGCGAATTAAATAAGCATTTAAATAAAAAAGATTGTATGCGAATTAAATAAGCATTTAAATAAAAAGATTGTATGCGAATTAAACAAGCATTTAAATAAAAAAAGAGTGTATGCGAATTAAACAAGCATTTAAATAAAAAAAGATTGTATGCGAATTAAAAAAGCATTTGAATAAAAACATTGTATGCGAATTAAATAAACATTTAAATAAAAAAGATTGTATGCGAATTAAATAAGCATTTAAATAAAAAAGATTGTATGCGAATTAAATAAACATTTAAATAAAAAAAAGATTGTATGCGAATTAAATAAGCATTTAAATAAAAAAAGATTGTATGCGAATTAAATAAGCATTTAAATAAAAATGATTGCATGCGAATTAAATAAATACATCTAAAATTTTAACCTAAGCATAACCTCGAACCTTGTTAATTGCTGGGCCTCTAGACTCATTAGTTGTTCTTGTTATCTGATCGATTCTGGTGTTCAAATAATTGTTGAGGTTGTTGATCAATTTACAGTTTTAATAATTGTTCCAGTGCATGTTGTAAGGCGTCGATTTTTGCATGATAAATAAAATACTGAATTTACAGAAATTTGTAAGACTGTGTTTAGATTAACTAGCTGTAAGTATTTTTAGACCAAGTGTGAGAAAAGGGAACAGTAATTCGCTTCCTTTAATAACTTTGCAAACTAACGTTAAAAATACAATTTTAACTTCTTTGGGAAGAATATTTCTTCCCCAAAATAATGCTATTTTCATAGACGAGGAAAAATATAAATGTCGACAGAAATGTTCAATATTTTTCTAGGCAAATGTCTTTTCCCATAATTCTGAAAAAAATGTTGACCATGGCGAAAAAGTCCGAAAACCGTATTTACTTACTTATTTATTCATTAAGTTAGTAAAAAACAAAATGCTGATATTTTATGGAAGAGTATTCCTTTATGCTAAGTGGAAACACTGGTTTTCTCTACCAGACTGTTTTCTCATAAAGGGAACTTATATTCATCTAAAAGTACGGTGACCATGTAAAGTATTTTTATGTAACCCTAAGTTTTACCTACGTAACCGGCATTTCTGAGGCAAGATTAAATGGATTCCTAAAGGAGGACGGGTGAGGAAATATAAACGTCACCAGTGAAATGTACAATCATAAAACTATCCTTAACTACCTTTAATATGATAATAACGTCGTATCAACACAATTTATGAAATGTGATAAAACAATCATAATAATGAAACACAATTATAATAATAAACAAAATGATAGTTTAAAAATGATACAATAATCATATGTAAAAATAAAACTTTAAGAAATAATTTAAAATAAATAATAATGTAATGTTATAATTTAAACATCCATATTAATCTATACTATACATCTCACCTGGCTCTTTTCATATATGTATGCATGTACGTATATATATATATATATATATATATATATATATATATATATATATATAAATGTATGTATGTATGTATGTTCAGTGGGGGGAGATGTGGCTGGTTACCTTTAATGCATCCAAAACCAAATTCCTATCCTAACATCATCAACGCTCTGATCCCCATCTGGCATCAATTGTGATGAATGTCTCTCGTCTGGGTGAGGCCCCGTGTTTTGACAAGCTTCTGGGTTTGACCTTTACTCCTGATCTGAAATGGAACACGTTGCCAAGGTCGCTGGAAAGATGGTGGGATCCTTCCACCGCTCCTGAAGATATCTCACTACTGATGCAATTCTCTATCTATATAAAAGCCAAGTACGTCCAGCGATGGAATACTGCTTCCATATTTGGGAAAAAGCTGCTAAAAACAGCCTATCCTGCCTTGACAGAGTACAAAATAGACTTCGTGGCTTAGTAGGGAATGCCCTTTTCTCTACCCTGAAACATCTCTCCCACACAATAGACGTTGCGAGCCTATCCTTGTTTTATCGTTATTTCCATGGCAGGTGCTCATCTGAACTCCAATCTCTGGTCCCCCCTCGCCAATCTTTCACGAATAACACCCGTCTAGCTGAATCCAATGTGAAAAAATTCCCCCACTCTATATCTGTGCCTAGATCAAAACGCGGATTCCATGAACAGAGCTTCTTTCTTAGAACTGCATGCCTGTGGAACTTTGTTCCGCCTGCCTGCTTCCCACCGGACTACAACTTGGATGTCTTAAAGTCCAATGTTTACAAATTCCTAATGAACCGCCCCCTTAAGTAACCACTTCATCAAATCTCCACACTAACGTAATGTACTTGCAATAACCCTTATCCCTGAGTGCCTTCCGGGCCTTGATAAGTGGTGATCACTGTGTAAAAAAAAAATGTATGTCTAAAACTTTCGAAAGAAACGACGGATGTTCACAGGATCGCTATGGTTTTAAAGCTCGGCCTACGGACGACAAATATCGAAAATTTAACTGAAAGCAATTGTTCCTTCATACTTTACTGGAGACGTTACTACATGGAGAGGTACCTTTTTGCCGATATTTTCGAAAGTAATATCCTTTTTTTCGATTTACTAGCCATATTTAAATATTCGTTTTCGGGTTGCCGATGGACGCAATAGACAAGACGTCACGTTTTTCACGTTATTTTCCTCCTTCGCGTGCTTACTACCACTTGTTTTTTGCTCAACACATCTTCAAACATCCGGGCAACGTCGGGCACCGCGGCTAGTACTTTTATAAATCTTAATGATTAAATAAAATATAATAAATATTTGAAAACAATTTCTTAAATTATACTAATTAAAAATAATGTAAACTTTCTTGTTTATTTTTATCTAAAAATTTAATGTTTTTGTGAAATTCTACACGATTTTCTGCATTTTTATTTTGTTTCTTGAAATCGTATTTGAGTAGGATAACGAAGACACGTATTGCATAGAGAAAAGTTACGATGAATAGTGATGAAAACAAAATCTGAATAATTAATAATCGTGTATAACGTAAGATTATGATATCAAAATGACATCGAAAAATGGAATTCAAAGAGTAGATATAATATAGTAAAAATATAAGGTTTATTTAATTGAAAAAGGCTAATAAAAGCCTTTGAATGATGAACATTATATGCGGGAAACCTGCTATAAAAATGAAGCCGGGAAAACCCCATGAAGAGAGAAAAAACAGAGAACGGGGAGGAAAGAGAATAGAAGAAAATGTCGAGGAGGGCAAAAATATAGAAGACACTTAAAAAGAAAGGTAAGGAACAGATAGAGAACGAAATGAATAAAATAATAAGAAGAAGAAAGAAGAAGAAGGAGAAGAAGAAGTAGAAGGGGGAGAAGAAGAAGAAGAATAGAATAATAAGAGAACGAAAATAAGATGAATAGGATTGAGAATGAAAGGGAGAAAAAGTCAACATATTTGAAATTAGAAAAACGAAAAATAAAAATAGGAAATACAAAGTGAATTAGTATATAACAATAATAAGATTCATAATTATGATGATAATAATAATAATAATAATAATAATAATAATAATAATAATAACAATAATAACAACAATAATAATATTAGTAATATCATAATATTAATAATAACCAGAATAATAATAATATTAGTAATATAATAATATTAATAACATAAATAATAACAATAATAATAGTAATATAATAATAATATTAATACTAATAATTACAATAATAAAATAGTAACATAATATAATAAATAATAATAATATAATCATAAAAATAATATTAATAATAAAATAATACAATAATAAACATAAAATAATATAATAATAAGATAATAATAGTAATAATAAAAATGAAATAATAATAATATAGTAATGATAAAATAATGATACAATAATATAATAATTAAAATAAAATAATAGTAATATAAAATAATAAAATAATAATAACAATAATAATAATAAGAAGAAGACGAAGAAGAAAACAAAGAAGGTAGGAAGAGAAGCAAATACAAAAGTATATAAAAAGAAAAGAGGGGAAAAAAGTTGGAAACTTAAATCGTAGAAAAAGAGCGAAGCATTTAAATAACAAAAAAGATTGTATGCGAATTAAATAAGGAGAATAAATGAAAAGAATAATTTCAGTGAGAAAATAAGATTAAATCAAGAATGGATAGAAGAAGACGTAGAATACAAAGAATCAGACATAAAAGAAAATAAGAGGAAATAAAAACAATTGAGATGACAATAATGAAAAGAAAGAAAAGACGAAGAGGGCTAAAAAAAGGACAATCGGAGAATAATATTAAATAAGAATTAGGAAACATCACAGAAGATGAGGAAGAAAAATAAGGAAAGAGAATAAAAATAAAAGAAAGTATGAGGAAAAAGAATAAAGTAAAAAGCAAAAAGAACAAAAAAAGAGGAAGAATGTAGATGATGAGGAAGTAAAACGTAGTCGACGAAGCAAAACGAGGTGGAGAAATTCAAGAAGTAGAATAGAAAGCAAACTATGTAAGCAGGAGAGAAACAAGGTAATAGTAATGATGATGGGGGATATAGAAAAATAGAGCAGACTAAAAAGGTGTTGGAAAACAAAGAAAGATAAAGAAGAACAAGATAAAAGGAAAAAAAAACACTAAGAAAGCAGAAAGTGAGAAAATGAGAAGTGCAAGGAAGTGGATAATGAGGAAGAGGAAAGATAGCGGAAGACTCATTAGTATTGTATCAGAAGAATTATACTAAAATTATTACTAAAATGAAAACAAAATAGTGAAAGATGGGGAAGAAAATGGGAAAGAAAAAGGGAAGAAAAAGAAGTATAAGAATAATGAGGAGATGAATAAAAAAAAGAAAGAAGAAACAGGAAAAGAACTTGAAGTACAAGAAGAAAGAAAGTGAAAGAGCAAAAAGTGATGAAGAAAATAAGCTGGGAGCTAAAGATCAACTACATTAAGACTGAGAAATTGGAAAAATAGAAAAGAACGTAGACGAAAAGCAAGAGAGCGGTGTCATGAGTAAGAAAAAGGGGGGGGGAAGAACAAAGATACCACAAAAAAGATGAAGAGAATGAAAAAGACCGAAGATAAAAGAAGGAAAATAAAATAAACAAGAGAAGAAAGAGAATCAGAAATAGGACTAAGAGAGTATTATAATAATAATAATAATAATAATAATAATAATAATAATAATAATAATAGTAGTAGTAGTAGTAGTAGTAGTAGTAGTTCTGATTTAGTTAAACAACGTTTCTCTGGAAAGCGATCAGATTCATTTCCAGAGGATTTTCCTCAATCTCGGCTTCAAACCTGGAGTTCCAAATATTAAGGGTTTTCCTAGAGATGTTGGTGGTATCTACAATAGCAGAGGTCTGAAGGCACCCTAAAACATCGGGGATTTGTAGTCTTTACAATTGTCCTTCCCGACGACTTGATACTACTCCTAGTGTACCAACTACGACCGGGATTATTTGTGTTTTAACCCCGTGTATACGCCTTATCTCCAATTCCAATAGAGCATTATTGCCCCATTTCTCGTTCTTCTTCTCTCTCACATTTCTATCCCAGGGTACTGAAAAGTCTACAATCTGCCAGTTTTTTTTAACTTTGTCAATGACGACCAAATCCAGACGAGTATGTTTATTGTTGCTTGGTCGTTGTGACACTTTTGTCCCACCATACCTCTACCTTGCCATCCTCACTTGTTCTTACTTCATCAGGCACCTCCTTAAACCATTTTCCAGCAAACTTCACTCCAACCTTCTTATACACCTCCCAATATATCCGGAGTCCCATGCGATCGTGTCTTTTGCGGTACTCTCTCTGGGCCAGTCCACTACACACTGCTGCAAGGTGTGCAATTGACTCTGAGGTGCTACATCAAATCCGCCATTCTGCAGCAATTTCCTCTCCTAGAACCACTTTTTTGAACAGTCGTGTTTCTAATGCCTGCTCTTGTGCTGCACAAACAAAAGCTGCAGTACTCTTAGCCAGATACCCAACTCTAAGCCATTGCCATGATCTTTAATCAACAACGTCTTCTATGTCCTGGAAGAACCTTTCATGCATTTTCTTCCTAGCCAGTTCCTCTGCCGTTTCTCTATCAATAAGTTTCACATAATCAGCCTTGGTCTTACATTCCTACATTTCATTGGCCACAAACTTAAGCACCACTCCTCGGTTCTAACACAATCTTTTACACTTTTCAATCCTCTCCCACCGTCTTTCCTCTTTTGATAATTCTTGCTACACTACTTCAAATGTGTACTATACCAAATATGGCTAAACCTTTTCTGGTTTTGATATCCATGGCATGCAAATCCTTGTCAAACCATTCTAAAATTGCTGCACTGTATCTCAAAACACTGACTGCCCATGCATTTACTGTTTTCATTAGGTTTCCTCCATACAGTTTCCACTTTGCAATTGCAACTTCTAAGATACTCCTTCTCGACCTTCTTCTTCATCTCTTTGTTCACGATGCCTACACCCCTCAACACTCCCAAATACTTATACTCTGTATCTTCTAGTTCTTTCATGATTTCTCAATTTGGCAGCACTCTTCCATTCGAATGAACCTTTACACTTCTTTTCATCACCAGCACTGTGCATTTACTAATCCCAAACTCCATCCCAATGTCTTCTGAGTATGTCCCCGCAAGTTCTACTAGTCTTCTTTTCATTTCTACCGAATATTTTCAAATCATCCATAAACAGTAGATGGTTGAGGCGTCTGTCACCAGATCCAAAGTTATACCCCAGTTTTTCTGTCTTCAAGAGGATGTTCAGTGACATCGATATCATTACAAAAAGGAGTGGCGATAACGAATCACCTTGAAATATTCCAGGTTTAATGCCAACGTGCACCATCACCTCTTTGTTTAATGATAATAATAATAATAATAATAATAATAATAATAATGAAAAAGAATGGGAGAAATTGGAATCAAAGGAATTACTAGAAAAACACCACGAAAAACAATCATTAAAACAGCTGAAATATTAAGAAAAAAACCCTTGAATGTGGAAACTAACACACAGGAGCAACAAGCGCGGTCCAGACAAACTGTTGCAAAGGCAAAACGTGAAACACTACATGGAACCCGAAATACTGAAACTACATATCTATAAGTTCTGTAACAACCCTACGCCCCTCTTGCCACATCATTGACCCCCCCAAAAAAAGAGCGAGACCAAATAACCAAATAGAGTCAAGGAGAAAGGAAAAACCGATGAACTGACCAGGCTTCAGCCTAATAAGTGCGAAGTGAACTGGGAACTCGGAGAACCGTAGTGCCACTCAAATCCCAGCAACAAGCAATGGCTGCTGCCAACGAGAAATCAATGTCACGAAACTGTTGAAATGATGCAGTTTATTTGCAAATTATATTAAAAGAGGAGGAGAGTACTGGAAACTGTGGGATACTTGTTGTCACTCAACTTCCAGAGAAAACTACTGGCTGTTTTCACCGAAAGGTCTCTGAAGCACTGTTTGAAAGCTCCTTGTGAGCTAATAAGAAGAAGAAAAAGAAGAAGACGAAGAATAAGAAGAAGAAGAAAAGGAACAAGAAGAAACGTAGAAGAAGGAAAAGAAAAAATTGGGAAGGTAAGAAAAAGAAATAGATTAATAAATTAATAGCAAAAATATAAAAAAGGAGGGTGAGCAGAAGAAAAACAAAGAAATAGAAGAGAGGGGAAGATTAAGAAAAAAAGAAGGAAAAAAGGAAGAGAGTAGAAAAGGAGGAAGATAACAGCAAGGAAAAATAAGGGAGCGCATTAAAAACAGACGAAGAAAAATGAGTATAAAAAAGTAGAAGAAATATTGGTGAGCAAAAAAATCGAAATTGGGAATGAAATACAAAAAAATACAATATAATAAACAAAAAGAGACAAAAGATTAATTGAGAAAAAAATCGAAATTGGGACCGAAATAAATAAGAAATTGAGAATAAAATGAAAATAGATGGCGGAAGGAAAGATTACGAATGGAATAATTGAGGAAGGATCAATTATAAAAAGAAAAGGGAGTCAGATGTAGATGAAGTAGATGAAGTAATTACAAAAATGGTAAAATATATTCTAAACTGTCATAATAAATGTTAAAGATTTATGAAAGTGTAAAATAAAAAAGAAGAAAAGGAAACAAACTAAAATAAAGTAAAAACTAAAAACATTAAAAAATATATTTTGAAAGAAAAGAATAGAGCTAAGCAAAAGAAAGATATTTTTAACACGAATGCAAGGAAGTGGATTCTTGCATCTTTGTGTGCAGAGATTTTTGTAGATATTTGATTGCAATTTCAGATTACGATCAGGAGGGCATACAAGGGAATCGCGCACAATGGTACGTTATCCTGCTGGTATATAGTTGAACCGAATAATAATGGCAAACGACGTCCGCATCCTGTTAAGGGATGAAACAGAACGCTCCAACAATAATAAAAATAAGATATTTGCTAAAAATATTAAATGAATAAATACAAACATGAAAACGGAATGTGAAAACAAAGACAACATTATAAATGTGTCCGTTTGATACAAAGAAAGATTTTATATTGAATAGAAAGGACATAAAAACATAAAGATGAAAGGAATTCAACAGATAAAACAGGAATAGATATTCTTAAGATGCGTCCATCCTATATGATTTATCTAAAAAAATATGGACTCATCTATAGCAAGCCACTTATATATATGATACACATACACCCCCCCACACACATGTATATATATATATATATATATATATATATATATATATATATATATATATATATATATATATATCGATGGTTGGAGCTGACAACGCGAAGGTTGTAGGTAAAACCTACGGCTGGGGAATGTGTGTGTGTAGCAGTGATGAGTTGTGATACAACGAAACATTACTGTATGTTCATGACTCTCTCTCCCCCCCTCTCTCTCTCTCTCTCTCTCTCTCTCTCTCTCTATATATATATATATATATATATATATATATATATACATATATATATACATATATATATATATATGCGTTTCATTTTTTATTACCCTATGTTTCTGTTAAGTTATATTATTGTTTCAGCTACCCGACCGTTTTTGTGTCGTCTGTAGCTTCCTCAGACTTTTACAGAATGTCTGAGAAAGTTACGGACGGCCAAAAAAAAATTGCCTGGTAGCTGACACAATAATGTAACTAAATAGAAAGATACGGTAATAAAATATAAAACGCATATTTGCTCTACAACAATATTGAGCACTTTCAGTTTTTATTAATTACCGTTTCTACTAAATATATATATATATATATATATATATATATATATATATATATATATATATATATATATATAATGGATTCTATTTAGAGTGGATGATATATTTTTGAAATTATACATACGGGGGTTCCAAAACTGGTTAGCTGGAAAGTCATTCCCAACTCACATTTCGTATATATAATTGAATTCAAAAAGCATCGTAAAACACATAATATATATATATATATATATATATATATATATATATATATATATATATATATATATATATATATATATATATATATATGACAATTGCAACGGATTGCCAGATAAGTGCCACCACCTCAGTCACCGAAAATTCATGTGCTCGAAGATAAGTTTTCAGTTCTGCTTGTCATTTAGACACATTCAAACAGACATGGCACTAAAAACAGTCATTGGTTTACTTACGTTAATATATGTACATACACACACATACATATATGCAAATCTTTACACAAACGCACATATACACAAACATATAGATACATATACATATACAAATATATACATGTATATATACATACACATATGCGCATATACACATACATAGAAATACGCATATACATATATATATATGGATACACACATACATATACATACACATATACATACACTCATACATATACACATACACATATACATATTCATACATATACGTGCATTCATATACACATACACATATATACACACAATCGTATACATATGATGATTTAAACGTCTTGTCAGACGAGTGCCACTCCCTCAGACATTTAAAATCCATGACCCAAATGCCAGAAGGAGTATCTATACAAATATGATGTTACAGAGTCTTAGCTTTGTACGACAGCTAAGTCTCTCTCTCGGTTCAAAATGTTGAGATCCAGCAACAAGCAAGAGCAAGATAGCCAGCAACAACTTAAACTGCAGACCAGCTTAATGCGGGTAATTGTCTTCCGCTTTATGGTTTTTTTAAATCAGAGATTTGCTTCTCCTAGAAAGGTTTCCTTCACCACGTTGCCTTCATATACATATACACATATACGTACACATATGCATAGTATACATATACATACACATATGAACATACATACATGTACATGCACCCATACATAAAAACACATATATATATATATATATATATATATATATATATATATATATACAAATGCATGTATATACACATACATATACATACATATATACATACATAAAACATACGCATACATGCATATATATGCACGCATACACGTATATATGCATGCACATACACAAAAACTTCTACATATATAGATACCCACACATATATACACGCATGCACACATATATACTTACACATATGCATACATATATACATATGCGTATACATATACATATATGAATGTACATACACATATGCACTTATATATATATATATATATATATATATATATATGTGTGTGTGGAAATGGTATTAAATAAAAACTGAAGAAAGTGCTCATTACCGTTGTAGAGCAGATATGCGTTTTTTTATTACCGTATCTTTCTATTGGGTTACATTATTGTTTCAGCTACTTGGCCGTGTTTTGGGCCGTCTGTAGTATCCTCAGACGTTTACAGAAATGTTCGCTATTTTGGGATAAGAGAGTGAAAGAGTGAATGAGGTCAGGGGGGTGTGAGGAGGGCGGAAGAAATAGTGGAAGGGAACAGGTTGAAAGGTGGGGGGCGCTTGGTATGTCGATTATGTTTTAGTTTTGGGATGTAAGGAACTTGTGGGGGAGGGTCTGGGAAGTTAATTTCTGGTGTGGCTGAGGGCATAGGGATACATGGAGGGGAAGGGGAATATGTGGGGGTGGGAGGAGAGGGTTACTTTAAAATTCGAGACCTAATGTTAAAGTTTTTATGCGTCTCCTTGGTGAGATGATTTCTTGGTAAGTATGTCTTGACTTGTTGGGTGTTCGCTTATGTTTGGAGGCGGGGGGGGCTATGATTCGGGTTATTTATTTTTAGTTTTTATTTTGTTGTTAATTGGTGGAAGGGGTTAGTTAGCGGTCGCGGGCACGGGTACACACATGCGCACGTACACACATATATACTTAAATTAAACGGTCACATGTACACATATATCCCATGTATCATGTATCCCTATGCCGTAAGTCACACCAGAAATAAACTTCCCAGACCCTCCCCCACAAGTTCCTTAAACCCCAAAACTAGAACATTATCGACATACCAAGCACACCCCCACCTTCTCCCTTGTTCCTTTCCTCTATTTCTTCCGCCCTCCTCGCACTCCCCTGACCTCATTCACTCTTTCACTCTCTCATCCCAAAATAGCGAACATTTCTGTAAAAGTCTGAGGATGCTACAGACGGCCAAAAAAATGGCCAAGTAGCTGAAACAATAATGTAACTCAACAGAAAAATTCGGTAATAAAAAAATAAACGTATATATATATATATATATATATATATATATATATATATATATATATATATATATATATATATATATATATATATATATATATATGCATCTAATAATGGTAGACCAATTATTACATGCTTCCAGCCTGTCAGGCCTTCACACGTCAAAACTTTTCCATCGCCACATTACTTTTTCTGGGGGGGGGAGCTTTTATAGACAAATGTCTGATGGAGTATCTGTACAAATATATTATTGCAGAGTTTTCGCTTTGTACGGCAGCTAATTCTCTTTCTCGTTTCCAAATGTTGTGCTCCAGCAACAAGCAAGAGCGAGATAGCCGTAAACAAGTCAAACTGCAGACCAGCTGCATGCCGGTACTTGTCTTCCGCTTTGTTTTTTTTTATCATAGATTTGCTTCTCCTAAGGAGAGTCTTTCACCACGACTTATGGGAGTCCTCTCCACAACAGTGCTATTCGATCCAGGTCTGGGACTTATGTTGCTGGTCACCATAAAATATTACACACACACCGCTGAGTCATGCATACCACAGCTTATAGCGCCTAAACTTCTCTGGAGGTTTCTCTTAGGTTTAACTCAGCCTTAGCTTTTGATCAAAGAATCTTGGCCCACAAGGCACTGGATGTCCAATTATACAGCTGAGCGTCAGAGCCGTAACAATAAATAAATAAAAACAACTCCAAAACACATGACAGGTAAAAATAGGTTGTTGCAGTGTCTGTGCAAACCCCAAACCAAAGGAGTGACCAAAACGGAAGATGGGTTCAATTAAATTGATTTAAATGATTTTCTTTTCCCTACACATGTTCAAATCAACTTAAATAAATTAATACATAAATAAAAACAATACATTTCCGAAAAAAATACCATACGTGTAATGGACAGACCTTGGTCGAAAACCACCTGTTAAAAAGTTCATATAAAAAGAATCGTTTAAGGACGCTTGTCTCTTTGATGATGATGATGATGATGATGATGATGATGATGATGATGATGATCGCAAATAAACAGTCCGACAGAAACGATTGGTGTAACGGACAGACCTTGGTCGCAATCCTCTGTTAAAAAGTTCCTATAGGATATATACATACATATATATATATTTATATATATATATATGTATATATATATATATATGTGTGTGTGTGTGTGTGTGTTTGTGGGTGTGCGTGTGTATATATATACAGACATGACATACAAGCATAGAAACTGAGATAAATATTTTTTCTAAGATTAATATATGTTTATTTAGTGTATTATTAAGTCATTAAATTATTATTATGAAAATTGCATGTATTAACAGTGAATCATGTCACGAACCAAACGAGCATTTGACCTATCAGAGTATCTTTTAGGCCGAATCGTGTGTCAACGCAAAATAGGAAATCTTTCCATACTTCTACAATCAACAAAGGAGGATTACGAGTGCACACAACCCCATTTAAGTCGCGTCGGGCTATCTGAAAGAACCTTGTGTCATGTAAAAAGAATGTTGAAGAGGATCCTCGGCGCAAAGCTTCTCACACTGTAACACAAGATGGTCTCAGTCCTAGAACAGCTGTCACCTATTTCCACAAGCTGGGCTACTATTGTAGAGCTGCGGGAAGGAAACACCGTCATGTCAATATCAGGTGCAGAAAAGATTGGACGCGTGAGATTGTGGAGAGACCTATGATCGTTTAAATCAATGCCATTTTCTCTGATGAGTCACGATTTGTATTATTTTCCGACAGTGGTAGTATATGGTTATGGAGGCTTACTCACTCCAAATCTGACTTAAAAAGACCACAGCCAACGCTGAAACACGGGTTTTTTCGGTGCTGTTATCGGGTGCAATTTGGAATGATGGTCGCTCAGAGGAAACATCAATTCTGCTAAATATTTCTTGATATTACATGAAGGACTCTTACCAATATTCTCAATTGGTCAGGTGAACAAAGTTTTCTCTCTATGTTAGACCGAACCTGTTGTCACTCTCCTACGGCGACGCAAAATTTGTAAATCCAAAACGAGATTAATAAACTTCCAAATCCAACTTAGGTCCCGGATATAAACCCAGCTGAAAACCGTTAGGACATTAAAGCAAAATCATCGTGAAAAGATAATCTATTTTCTAAGCCTGAACATTTAGCGTTAATGCATCCGACATGGCATGAAATTCCTCAAGATGATATTCATCAACTGATCAACTCGACGCTTAAAAGAACCCTGGCATTAAACGCAGCAAAGGTAATGCAAACATAATATTACTAATTACATTTGTGACCATTTGATTTGGATCTCCTTCTCTAAATTTTATTTACTCAAATAAACTATTGCGATGAGTATCTATTTTTTCTGTTTTACCCCTGTATATATTTATTTGTCTCTCTCTCTCTCTCTCTCTCTCTCTCTCTCTCTCTCTCTCTCTCTCTCTCTCTCTATATATATATATATATATATATATATATATATATATATACATATGTTTCTTGTTCACTCTCTACATCTATCTATCTATATCTGGACCAAACAATAGATAACACATACAAATTCAATACATCTACTCTGATGACCACTATCATATGTAACTTACAACTGCCATTTTTGCCACATTCACTCGTGATAAAAAATGCTACATTACATCATATGAGCATCATATGAGCAACACCATCAATAGCCAAATCTACAGAGGAAGAAGTTCCTACTTTTCTCTCCCAATAGTGAGTGCTCGCACCGCTTCCGGTTTAGACGTTGTCAAATTCTATATTTTCTACGACATCATGATTTCACCGACATGACCTGGTTATTATATACATACACATAATGTAGTTTTTTAATCTCCCGATTCAGAAATAATAAATTCCCGCTTCTCAAATTCAGCCTAGTTTGGTCGGCATGTACATGACTATTCGCATATTACGGAAACCACTTCTAAAATACATAAAAAACGCTCCAGAAATTATACAATATGGTGTAGCTCTCTAGAAACGAAAATCCTGCAAAGAAACTAATTCAAACATAGTGGTCGATTGTCGTTGCTCTTTACACGTTACAATCGTGCTGAAATATTTTTTTTAAATATTAAACAGATGAACGGATTTAAAAAGAAACGGTAAAATATTAACCGATTGTCGTCGCACTCGACAGATTACAATCGTGCTGAAATAAAATTTTAAAAATATTAAACAGATGAACGGATTTAAAAAGAAACGGAAAAATATTAACCGATTGTCGTCGCACTCGGCAGATTACAATCGTGCTACAAAAAAAATACAAAAGTAAGCATATTAACCGTTTAACATCGCTAAAATACAACAACAAAATGAAAAATATTAACTATTTTATGTCGCACTCTAGGAGTACATCATGCTGAAAAACAAAAACAAAATTAAACACACTAACCGATTGGCATCGCTGAATAACAACATAATTACACATATTAACCTATTGCTGTCGTTCATTACAGATAAAAAATCCTACTGTAAAGAAAATAAAACGACTAGCGTCGTTCTCTACAACTGTCCTAAAAGCGACTTACAAATGTTAAAATAAAAGTCGTCGCTAAGAAAAACAAAATTAAACATACTAACCAATTGTCGTAGCATTCTACAGATTACACTCCTTCTAAAAAGCCAACAAAATTATAGTATATTAACCGATTGGCGTCGTAAAAAGCAACAACAAAATTAAACGTATCAACCGATTGTCGTATCACTCTACAATCCTGCTAAAAATAATTAGACATATTAACCGATTGGCCGCGCTAAAAATAAAATGATACATATTAACCAATTATGCTATGACTCTAAAAAATCCAATCGTGCTGAAAAACATAAATTAAACATATTTATCGATTAGTGTCGGTCTCTGCGGATTACAACCGTGCTGAGAAAATAAACAAAATTAAACATACTATCGGATTGTCGTGGCTGAAAAAAAACAAGATGTAATATATTAATCAATTGTCGTCAAAATCTACAAATTACAGTCGTACTGAAAAACAAACAAACAAAATAAAACATATTAATTTGTTGGCGTCTCGAAAATAACATAAAATTAATCATATTGACCGATTAACGTAGCTAAAAACAACAGAATTAAACATATAAACCACTTGTTGTCGTACTCCACAGATTACAAGCGTGAGAAAAATAAACATATTAACCGATTTGCGTCGCACTACAGATTACAATTTGTGTGAAAAAATAAATAAAAAAGAAAATATTAACCGATGTGTGTAGCTAACAACATATTAATCGATTGTCGTAGCACGTTAGATATTATTATCGTCCTGAAACCCCCCCCAAAAAACAGCAACTAACAAACAGACAAAATAAAACGTAATAACCTATTGACGCCGCTCTATACAGAACACAATACCTTTGTTTTGTTTTTTTGTTTTTTTGAGAGAGAGAGAGAGAGAGAGAGAGAGAGAGAGAGAGGGAGTGTAAGTTTTTACGTTAGGTTCACCTTCATAATTTTCTTTTACATTACGACGTTTAGAGGTTTAATAAAATCGCATTTTAATTTGGCAGGGGCAAGTAGGTTTTGAAGGTTGGGCGTTTCTATTTCGAAAACTGTTGTTTAAATGAGGTTTTTTAACATGTTTAATCGGAGTTTGGGGTGTCTATTCCGAAAGCCGTTCGAAACATAAAGATTGGAAAGCAACAACAACGATACTTTTTTTATAAGGAGGTGCTTGCGTCAACCGGGCAACGCAAGTTAACGGGTGCTATATATATATATATATATATATATATATATATATATATATATATATATATATATATATATATATATATATATATATATATATATATATATATATATATATATATATATATATATATAATGTAAACCTGAACGCGTGTGTTTGTGGTCAGGAATAGGCTCCTATATGGTTGACTATTATAGAAAACTGATCACATATAATGATAGAAGATGTATCGAGACAGAGAAATGGGTATGTTTGATCAGGCATAATTATGATTCATTCAAATTGCATATGTGCCTGGTCCACAAAGTATGGAAATGAAAAATTAAATAAAAACAAAGTTTACAAACGTTTTTGATATAGATGTACATAATACTACTTTGATAAGTATGTTTTAACTTAAATAGGGGTGGTATGATAAATTTGTGGAGTCTACGTTTGCGGCCGGCCTCCATAGACTGGAAATAAACACACACGGGTGAGGGCAGAGCGGTAGCTCTAGATATATCTAAGGCTTTTGACAGGGTATGGCATGAGGCTCTCCTCAGGAAAATTAGATCATACGGTATCACTGGTAGAATACTTAACATAATTAAATCCTTCTTAGATAAGAGAAAACTCCAGGTTGTCCTCGACGGTTGTACATTTAAACAATATGATATAAATGCGGGAGTGCCCCAGTGGTCTATCCTTGGACCTCTATTGTTACTGATATTCATAAATGACCTCCCCGACAAAATTGCCTCTGAGATGGGTATATATGCTGATGACACTACACTCTATGGCAGACACGACAGGAAGACGAATGAACACATTTCTAAAGAAATAGCAGAAACACTAGAGGAAGACCTCCAATCTGTAGTGGAATGGGGACAGAAATTGTTGGTCACGTTCAATGCCGCCAAGACTACACTAGTTTTAATAAATAATTACAAGAAACCCTCTCTACCACCTATAGCAATGGCCAACGACTCTTTATCTGAGAGTATATCTTTCAAACTCCTTGACATAAGGTTCACATGAAACATGAGTTGGAACAATTACATTGAAGGCATTGCCAGGGCCACTACAAGAAAGGTGGGCTCTCTCGACCGTGCTAGACAACTACTAACACCCCAAAGTATCCTGTTCCTGTATAAGACCACCATTCGCCTATATATGGAGTATTGCTGTCACATTTGGGCTGTTGTATCTACTACTAGTCTCTCGCTCCTTGACTAGGTTCGAAAGAGAGTAGCAAACCTGATAGGCCCTGAACTGGCATCTAAGCTTCAGCCTCTGTCCCATCGACGAAATGTTGCACCCCTCTGCCTGTTCTACAAGTATTTTAGTGGCGAATGCTCTGACGAACTTCAATCACGTGTACCCCCACGACGTGAGCACATTCGACAAACCAGACATGCTGCTATATCCCGCCCCACACTGTAGAGATCCCTAGATGTAAAAGATCTTTCTACTCCAATAGTTTCTTCCGCAGAACGGCTAGAGGTTGAAATTCCATTCCAGGCTCCTGCTTCCCCAACAGCACTGACGTGCAGAAGTTCAAGTGTAACGTGAACCGACATCTTGCTGCCTAAATCCCTAGATAGTACCCCAGTAGTTGTTGCTCCTGATAGTAGACCCCTACACAAAAGTGGCAAATTGCCTTGTTTGGGGTGAAATTGTAATAAAAAAAATATCTATCTGCGTAAGAATACTTTGATATTTATGTTTCAGTTTGAAGAAATATGGTATAATAAAATTATGGGGTGTTCGTTCGCGCCTGGCATCCATAGAATCGAAATATGCACACAGTTTAACAAGTTTTTTTTTTTTAAATATAGATCTACAGAATATTGTGATAAGTGTTTCAGTGTGAATAGGTATGGTATAATAAATTATGGGGGTTATCTATTTTATTTTTACTTTCATAATATTTTACTTTTGTTTTGATACTCCCAAATTCGAAGCTATCTCTTTACAACCCTTCCTTTTCATAACCCATCATACTTTCATAAATTAGAGTCCATTTTCTGCAGGCTGTTTTTGAACCCAGTCAACGACGGGCACTTTTACTCGTATATATATATATATATATATATATATATATATATATATATATATATATATATATATATATATATATAAATATGTGTGTGTGCATACATATATATATATATATATATATATATATATATATATATATATATATATATATATATAAAGTTCCGGCAAATAGAAAGTCCGCACTTGTATTTTTTGAACTACAAATTTAAGCTAAATTTAATGTAATTTTTTAAACAACCTATACCGAATTTCATTCGCCTTTCATTCCTCTATAAATTTCGACTTTTCATTGAAATATTCACGTCAATTTAAAAGGAAATAATTTCAAATGATGAGACCAAAAGGAAGTCCGCAGCAACAAATTCGCATAAAACCAGCTTCACTTATCGCCCTTAATCAGTTTAAAATATCAACAAAAACACAACTACACATCTCTAATCGTCATAGTTGTTGTTCTGGGTTATACACCGTAACATTTAGTCCATATGCCACGACTTTCTCTTAGTGATCGTCAGCAGCTCATTAATTTCCACCTTTCTGGTTAATCCAATCGAGAAATCGGCATCAGATTGAAATGTAAATGGTACGAAAGACTGTACAAACTCACCAAAACATCGACATTGTTCATGATGCGCCTTAATCTGGTCGTACTAGAATTACTTCTAACAGGGAAGACAATATAAATATCCACAGCCTAAGAAACGGATTAAGAAACAGATCCACAAATCCAAAAACAGTGCAATCTTGTTAAAAAGTGTTCTCTTTTTATTGTCAAGAACAGATTCATGGAATTTAATTTGCGAGGATATGTAGCAAGACGCAAGCCAATGATTTCTGTAAAGAACAGAAAGCGTCGGCTGGATTGGTCAGATGCAATGAAGATCACGATTCTTCATATTGGTCAAAAGTGTTTTTTATCGACGAAAGCAAGTTCAATAGGTTAGGCAGTAATGGTAGACAGTACTTCTGTCAGAGGAAAGACAACGAATTTAATCTTAGGTTCTCCGTTTCAATGCTGCAAGGTGGTTGAGGTTCAGTTTTTGTGTGGGGCATTATCAGTACTAATAGTCCAGGCCTATAGTTCGATTGCAAGGTCGAATTAATTCGACCAAGTATATTAATATGTTGACTGGGCATTTTCTACCCTACTTTGGTCGGAATTTGGATGATAATCCCATCTTAAATCAGGATAATGTTCCCATTCATACAGCTGGCAATGCAAGAGTTCCTTGAAAAGCATGATATTCCGTGGTTTAAATTGGTATGCACAATCTCCAGACCTCAATCCTATAGAAAACGTATGGCATTACATCAAGCAACAGCTACGCAATGATAAAATTTCAAATTTGGAAGAATCTGGGACAAAAATTAAAGAAAAGCATGATGCCCTTTCCCCGGAGTATTGCTGCAGTCTAATTCAAGGAATTCCCAGAAAACTGCAGGCTTTCAAATCACAAAAGGGCTATGTTACTAAATATTACCTATTAGTACATTGTGTTCCTGTTGTATTTGTGGATTAATGTCCTAAACTTACATTTAAATAAAAAATTCCATTGTGCGAACTTTCTTTTTGCCTCCTCAATTTGAACTTATTTTTTTTTTAAATTGACGTGAACATTAGAATATTTAAATTAAAAGTAAAAAATGAATATGTAAAATTATAGAAGAATAAATAGCCAATCAAATAAACTATAGTTTGCTTAAGTAGTTAAATTAAATTTAGCTTAAATTTGCAGTTGTTCAACAAATTACTAGCGCGATATTTTTTTTGCCGCTTTATATATATATATATATATATATATATATATATATATATATATATATATATAATGACAGAAGTCTATATTCAGAAGTGCATGATGTTTACCATCTTACAATTTATTCCGTTAATTCAGTTGACATTTATAATTCTTGACAGTATTTGTTCAGTCGGACAAAATCAATCAGTTAATAATTATATCAATTCATTGAATCTATTTCACCGTTTACTAAGCAGAATAAATAGCACCACTCAATTTATCCACAGGAGAATACAGTGCGTGTTGACATGATTTAAATCCTAAAATTAGAAGAGAAGCTGTAAACACCTAAAAATATGTTAGCATTAGAATTTAGAAATAAAGTTAGTAAAATGAAAATAAATAAGAGCATATAATCATAATATATAATTGGATGTGCATTCAATATTTTTAAAAATTAAATATTAAATTAGACTAGGGAATAGTAGTTAAGTAAAATATTATAACTTCTGGATTTATTGTAATGTTTGGACATGTTAAAGTCTCGTTTGCTAAGTTTATGGATGGGAATGTTTAATTTACAATAACGATAATAAAACAAAATCATTTATAGAACTAAATTTCCAAATATCGACCTAAACATACACTGTTTATGTTTAAACAAGTGATTATTATTGTTACAAGTGATGGGTGCACTCAAAAATATAAGCGAAAAGTGTTAATTGTTTAAATGGATGAAAAACACAAGTTATAATAAGGTATATATATATATATATATATATATATATGTATATGAAATAAATTGAACATGAAGTAGGGTAATCCATTTCATATATATATATATATATATATATATATATATATATATATATATATATATATATATAGCCATTCCCATGCGGTACTGTTTCGCAGTTCATCAGCTCAAGCCAGGATCGAAACCCGACCGCCCCTACGACAGTCAATGCTTCTCACCATAACACCATACCGTGTATCACTTCGCAAATGATCAACTCAAGATAAGGAGCATTATATCCATTCACATACTGTACTGTTTCGCTGTATAACTGCTGATCAGTGCGGCTAGTCAGGCACCTACCTAAAGCCAGGATCGAAACCCGACCGCCCGTACGACAGCCAAGGCTTCTCACCATTATGCTAAAGGCATCTGCTGCGGGGGTAGTGAATTAATGATGCTTTGGCATCGTTCGAATACCTTAGCTCAATTCGTTTACACAAAGAACACCGTTTAATACGCTAAGGATATATTGTGTATTACTTCTCAAATGCTCAACTCAAGAAAAAGAGAATTATAGTCATTCACATACAGTACTGTTTCTCTGTATCACAGCTCATCATATATAGATTAAGCTATCATCTATAATTCTATTTCGGAATTTTAGCTTACATTTTTAAAAAGCTACGTAAAGAGTGAGATGGGCTAAGGTAAAGATAAATGGGATTTAAGCATATAATAGTATGTCTAGAGAATATTAATAATTCTTAAATAAAAATAAAAATAAAAATAATATTTAACTATGTAACTTGTTTGAGAAATGTTTATTAATACTAGGCTGTAGTGGATTTGAAAAATACGAGAAATGTTAATTCTTTAATATTATTTCAAAATTATTATAAAAAATAATATTGATAAGAGAAAGATAAAATAAATGTCGGTGTAAAAACAAATTAATCTCTAATTCGATATTAAGGAGAACTGGATTATAACTTAATTTAGACTATTCATAAAACACATAAATATATAAAATATATATATATCTATATATACATATACATACATATATATATATATATATATATATACATATTTAAATGATTTAAATACTAACATTTTATATTCAACATAAGAGTTTATTAACTTTAATTATACACTGAATCAATAAACGAAATAAAAGACGTTACAACTGTAAAAAATATTACCTATTAGAAAATTGCAGGGTGGAATGCATTTACGATGATAAAAGATTGAATGCTAAAAAAACGGAGTTGATATATCGATGGTTTTGTGCAAAGAGCAATGACTCTGCTATACAAAAACATCAATTATGTTAATTTTTTTTCGCTTAAGGTAAACAATGATGATAATAGATTATATAGCTAATTTATAAATATTAACTAAATGAAATTATAAGTTTAGAATTGGGTAATACTGAAAATTATAATTTATCTAGTAATAAATTTGATTATAATAGTTAAGACAGCTTAGTTATGTATAGTTTCAAATTCATAATCATAAATAATTTCATATGACCGAAAATTGAAAACACATTTTTTTTAGTTTCATATATGCAAACATGTGTGAAATAATTAATTATTGGTGTTATTTGGGTAAATATAAAGATATATTAATTGTAAATAATAAATTCACTAATAAATAAATAGAATATTTCTGGTAGAATATATAAATTAATATAATTTGTTAGTACGAATAGATGGGTTTTAGTGATTTTATTTCTAAATTCAAAATTGCATAATGTAAACGTACCATAAGGTATGTAGAGCTTCTCTTCCAATTTCCGAATTTTAATCATGGCAAAACACCTCAACAAAGAGATCTTAGACACTTGATGGCAATTTGTATTAGTCGTTCAATTTTTCCTCTCAAAAATATTGAAGATCCCTGTCATAGAAGGCATTGAAGTATACTCTTATTGTAGACAAGTCATCCTTTTATATATATATATATATATATATATATATATATATATATATATAATATATATATATATATATAATATATATGTGTGTGTGTCAGGTCATGTAAATATGCTACTGGTACCATGTAACCCAGTACTACCTGCCTCATGGTCGCGTCACCGGCAACTAAACTGGTTCCCCCACCGGACTTGTTTGGTGAGGAGGGTGGCAAGTCTCCCTGAAGGATTAAAAACAAGACCTACCAAAGGGCGAATGAACCCTTTTTCGGGGTCAACAGCCAACTAGAACCATGTGTGTTTGTGTGTTGGGGTGGAGAGGGGCTGCCATAAGCCGTGGCGAAGGCAACCTTTCTAGGAGAAGCAAATATCTGATTAAAAAACAAACATAAAGCGGGAGACCAGTACCCGCATACAGCTGGTCTGCAGTTTAACTTGTTGCTGGCAATCTTGCTCTTGCTTTTTGCTGGATCTCAACATTTTGAACCGAGAGAGAGAAGACTTAGCTGTCGTACAAAGCTAAGACTCTGTAAGATCACCTGAGTATAGATACTCCCTCAGGCATTTGTCTATAAAAATGGTCCTGTGGCGATGGAAAAGTTATGACGCATGGAGGCTTGAAATGCTGGAAACATGTAAATAATTGATCGCAATGACCGTCTTCAATATCATACCTGCGTGAGCGTGTGAATTCATCAGTAGGACTAAGAAAAAAAAGTCATTTCTGGGCTCATAGACATTAAGTGCCTTAGGGAGTGGCACTCGTCTTACAAGACGTTTGCAATCATCATATATATCCTAGAAGAGACCCTTTATGAAAGGATAGAGCAAAAGTACGGGCACAATATAAAAACACTCTTCATAAAATCTTGGAAAAGATACCTAGACGACTGCTTTATCCTCTGGAGAATCTCATGGGGGATATCAAAGAACTCCACACTTTGCTACAAAATCTACACCCAACAATAAACTTCACACTAGAACAAATGCCCACTGAACATTCCTAGACATCCTAATTACAATAAAAAACAACAGCATAATCACAGAAATCAACCACAAACCCACAGACACTCAAAAATACCTCCACTTCAAAAAGCCACCATCCTAAAACGCTCTAAAATCAATACCTTACTCCCTAGCACGTAGAGTCTTAACCATAGTAACAGACAGACACCTCCGTTCAAACTAGACTGAATGAACAACAAATAACACTGCGGAAAATAGGGTACCCACTACCACTAATACAGAAAGATATTGAACTGGCTGAAAAAATTCCAATAGGCCAACTAGGAACCCCAAAAGAACACAACAAAGAACCAATTTTAGCATACGTCTCTACACACAACACAAAGAAACCCAGAACTATTCACACAGATAACAAAAAACAAATTATCCTCCTCAAGCAGAACGACAAACTAAACAACATACTTGAAACAACAAAAATAATAAAAAGCAAACGCTAACCCAAAAACTTAAAACACATCCTAACTTCCTCAAAACTCGTCCCACATACTACAAAAGGGGTTACAAAAGGCAACACACCGCGATGTGGAGTATGTGACATAATAATAGAAGGAAACACACACACATTCAAAAACCCAGCACAAACATTCAAAATAAAAAAGGATCTTAATTGTACCTCCCCTCAGAAGTGTAGTATATGCATTAAGATGCACAATATTCAACAAATCCTACATAGGCGCCACCAAAAATTTCAGCAATAGGGTGGCCTTACATAAGAGCAACATCAAAATTGCAGATAACAGACACCTCTATGTTTCAAAACACGCACACACATGCAGTGGAAACAGCTTCAAAATAATGCCAATCTTCACAACAGACAATTATTTTATTGACTTGCACAGGAAAAAATTTCATCACCAGATTCACTCGTGAACTGAACAGAGCTTAATATCAACATACAAAAACATGAGATGCAAGACACACTCGCATGCACATCCATATACATATACCAACCCACACATAAATCACAACCGACACATTAAAGCACACACACACGGGCGCATACAAGCACACACAGACATAACACCCCTATCTCTAATACAACACACTGAACAATACCAAACCTACTTAACCTCGAAACCAACAACACCAGGAAACACCTAGAACCATAGTATAATATCTGTTCCAACACCTTGCTCCCTCCTCAGTCAGTGGAAGAGAACATCTCATGACTGAGACCACTATCATCCCTTCTATAATCCCCCTCCCATACCTATACCCCCTCCAACTGCCCCCTCCGGGGAACAAAATCTTCCCCACACTAGGAACCGATCCTTTGTCTGGCCATACCCACATGGGGAGACAAATAAATGGAAACATTAAAAAATACCCTATACATATTTTAAATACACCCCTCTATTTAAACAAACATAATATAAAGAATACCTGAAAAGACTGAAACGAAAAATCATAATACTAAAATCCAAGAACCCAAAAATAAATATCAAAATAGAATGAAAGCACCCCTACCCTTATTTCAGAAGAGCTGCCCCCTCCTCACATAAACACATTAGTTACGACCTTGATCACAGTCACCTTCCTAGGGAAGCAAATAATCTCATAATACTATAAAACAATAGACACATTTTCAAACCAATAAAAGAAAACACACACCCACACATACACACACACCCTTCCCTAAAGGAAAAGAGAAAAAACACAAGCAGAAAGAGAGAGAGTGAGAGCGAGAAACACCACACGAGAGTACTACAGCCGAGCTTAGCGCCCCCCCGACAAGCCCAATAAAAGAGTAATAAAAATGGAACATGCCAATGAATAATAGATCCTTTCACGCATCCACCCCTTGAAAACACTTCAAATAAACTACGAAAATGCTATTTTTACATCTCCAACACATTTGAAAATAATATCTGACGAGGACGCTTCACAGAACGTCTGAAACGCGTAAAAACGATTTCAATGATTTAAAAACATTATTACAATGATCCAAACATAATTCTCAATGAAAAACCAAGACACGGAGTAATAAAATAATGTTAAAAAATACACATTGTTGGTGACTACCCCGTTATTTAAATATACATTTTTCTTTCGTTGGAATTTCTTAACCCATTTTATAATATATATATATATATATATATATATATATATATATATATATATATATATATATATATATATATATATATATATATATATATATATATAAATATATATGTGTATATATGTGTGTGTATGTATGTGTGTTTATTTATATTTTTATGTATATAGATATATATTTTTGTTTGTTTATTTATAAATGCATATGCATATATATATATATCAATATATATATATATATATATATATATATATATATATATATATATATACGTTTTATTTTTTATTACCGTATCATTCTGTTAAGTTACATTATTGTTTCAGCTACCCAGCCTTATTTTGGCAGTCTGTAGCTTCTTCAGACTTTTTCCTCCTTGCCCCCTTCCTCTTTTTTCAGCCCTTCTCGCACGCCTCCCCTGACCTAATTGACTCTTTCACTCTTTCATCTCATAATAACGAACATTTCTGTAAAAGTATGTGGAAGCTACAGACGCCCAAAACACGGCCCGGTAGCTGGAAAAATAACAAAAACAGAAAGATACGTTGATAAAAATAAAACGCATATTTGCTCTACAACAGTATTGAACACTTTCTTCAGTTTTTATTAATTACTATTTCCATTATATATATATATGTTAGCAGTAAAATATATATATATATATATATTTGTGTGTGTGTGGGCGCTTCATACATACATAATAATATTGATTATGTATGTATGAATATTATATACGTTTTATACGTATATATATATATATATATACACACATATAAATATTTTAGACATATAAACATACGTACATATATACATATGTATGGATATATATATGTATATATATATGTACATATATATATATATGTATATATATATATATATATCAAAAAGGGTATTAAAGCCGACTTTCTGTACAGTGCATCGCAAAATGACTGACATTGTTTAGATGCTTGATGGGATATTTACCGCCATGATTGAAAAGGGCGCCAAATGTACAAGATAGAGAGAATTCGTTGAAAGAACAGATAGAAACACTCAGGAAACGTCAAAAATATCTGAAGAAACGGATGGAATTCTATCCAAAAAACTTGCGTTCGAAAAAAAGTATGAACGGATGATACATTAAACATGGAATAAAAATTTAAAAGAGTGAAAAATAATGAAAAATAAAATTCGGGTATTAATATTTTTAAGCATTTTCTTATGTTCTGTCTACAGTTGGAAAATTCTACCGGATGTACGAAGTTAGCATTCTCTCGCATGCGCTCTAACTGAGAAACAATATAATAACCGAAACTTATAGTGCAGTTTTTATATGCATACATATATATATATATATATATATATATATATATATATATATATATATGTTACAAGAAAAAGCCCCCTTTTCTTGTAAGTAAGAAAAACATTACATAAGTAAATATGAGATAGGAGAGACGAGAATCAAACCGCTTAACAAGATTTTACCCATAGTTTAGTATTCACATAAAATAGTTTAGATATGATGTTTTAAAATGAATTTAATTATTCAATTCTTTAATGAAAACGAAATTAAAATACAGTCCTATAGAAAGCGAACAATAGAAAATTAAAAACATATTAATAATAAGTTAGGTCAAAAATAGGTTAGTAAGAATTCTTGTCTGCAGACATGTGAGAATCATGCATGTGCAGGTCACGTTAATTCTCCACGATGGTTCGATCACGGTTTTGGCCATGCGCGTGACATCATGGCAGGAAATAAATTTTCAAATAGTTGTTAGTTTTAGAAGAGAGAAACTGTGAGGGTCGGACAGACAGAGACAGTCTGAGTCTGGTCGAGACAGGGCCGAGAGTCGAGTCGGACGGGCCCCCCTTTAGAAGCGAAGGGTTAGAACATTAAACATGTAATTCGACTTTGAATTCCTGGATGTATTCATAATTGCAACCGGCCGAATGTAATAAAAGAAACGTCATATTTTGTAACTGACGTCTTCGTTGTCGTCTTTCTACCAAATTGAAGGTAATGTGTAATATTATATGAACTTATTCCATCATCTTTATCATGAACTTTGTGTAGAAACCCAGCTATGTATTTCTCCTCTCCATCATAAGTAATAACTGGTCCCCTCCTGTGATAAGAGACAGATAACTCATCCCTCTCCTCGCTATATGTGTTAAAGAGAAACATCCCCACGACCGTATAAATGTATTCCTCTTCTATCTCGTCGTGTATTACATGTCCCCGTCTCTCTTTAAAATGTACATGATATATACCACCACAATATGAACATCCGGCTAGACTAAACATATATATATATATATATATATATATATATATATATATATATATATATGTGTGTGTGTGTGTGTATATATATACTGATATTCTTAGATATCTCTGAATCAATTAGCAAGAAACAAATCTGAACGCTAACGTAAACTGCAAGAAACACTGTTTAAATTTAAACAGAAAACCTCCGTCCAAAGTGGTTTTATAATTTTGACATCATGATCTACACATGCGATCTTATATAAGTGACTTTCATTTCAACTTGAACGTGCCAAGTAATACGAACCGAGTTTAAAATACTGTCATAATATATATATATATATATATATATATATATATATATATATACATATATACATATATACATATATATACATATATATATACATATATATATATATATATATATATATATATATATATATCAGCTTTCAAACTTTTAGCAGATCAGGAAATATGTAGTTTAAACACGCTACACATCAATGGGCATTGCATTTTAAACTTGTAACTAAACTAGAGAACATATTTCTCACAAGTTAGCAGTAAACTGTCATCATATTTCAAAACTCCCGAAAACCAAATAAAAATGGCATTCTCAACTTCTGACAGTGGAACAAGTACACTACTGTGAACTGTTTACACAGTAGTTAAAGTCTACTTTTCTTATGAAATTTCAAGAAAGGGAAACATCAGAGTTTAAAATTTTTCGACCTGGGACCGTTTTCCGTTAAACGGGTTGGATATTGTTCATTGGGCATTTGATCATATATTTATAAGTAAAGGGTGTGCAGGTTTGACATATTTCAGTTAGTAGTTTTGAGTAATTTGATGGTTATTTTCTGTTAGTACTTTGATATCGTGGCCAGATGCACGCTTATATACACCCACGGCATAACTTTAAAATTATAATGTTAGTTTTATACTTGGTAACAAGAAAAAACAAACTTTATTGCTAGTAGAGTGTGCGCTGACTAGATTAGTGCTGTGTGCGCTGTGAAAGCCATAACACAGAAACATAACACCGGGTTCTTTCTGTTGAAACCAACCGAAAGTAGAGAGTGAAACTTTTCTGCGCCATCAAAATAGTAACATTACTTTCTGTTTCGAGGCAGGTAATTTATTTGTGACAAAATCTGTTTACTTGCATGTGTGTAATTGTGTTTGCGATATGTCAACCAGCGTCAAATTAGGAAACTTCCTACTTTGTTTATACTGCATGCATTTCTTGAATCCCATTCGAAACATGGATAGGACGCTCACGGTGTCAGATGGCAATGGAAATATGAGGCAGAAGAATAGAGTTCGTGCTTGCGAAAGAGCACAAATGAAGATACTCTCCAATGTGAAACGCTTGCAATAAATACTCTTTTATCTACAACAACTGTCAACGATGTCCTTTACTCTTCGTCTGTATGTAAAACTCAATGAAAATTCCATGAAAATTGGTTCTTTCCTAGAATAGTGCATATGTAAAACACACTTCCATTGGGTTGCTATCATTTTGTATTTCTCCAAGACAACTGCTTATCAAGACCCGAAAACCATTCTGGAATAATGGTAACTAATAGATACACGATGGCATAGTCGTTTACAAGTATAATGCAAATAAGTTCTTGTTGACCCGTCCTCTTAAATAATTAAGCCTACTCAAGTGTATCATCTAACTTACACTTAAACGTTTAATCGCGTGGGGACCAACGCTTATAAAGATATAATCAGTGACCTTAAAGAAGGCAAAAGAAAGACCAGCAATTTAAAAAAAATAGGTCCGAAATCAAATATGTTCTACTGCAGGATAGTGGGTACATATTAAATAAATACTTTAATACAAACCAATGTTTGTTATATACCGGTACTCAACAGACATATGTTGAGTGACAAAGTATTTTATATCAATGTTGTTTTGTGACAACAAACAGACATGTGTTATACAATTGTATCAAACAGATTATGGCCTTAAACTATATCCAATGGTAAGCCCCCTGTTAGTGGATTTGAGGTTGGAGTCACCTCTTAATTACCATTGATCCCAGATCAACTCTGACCCGGATTAGTAGTACCTTGTATACCCCAGACTATGGGTTAAATAGAAACCTGCTTGAAAAAAAAACTCTATTAAAAATACATTTATAAAAATCACAAGGTTCGGCATTAAAAACCTGAAAAGAATTGATAAGTCGTAAAACAAAAATAAACACCTAACCTACAAACAGAGTATATTCCTTTATATAATTGGTAACTGTGGTACTATTTCTAGTGTCACTTGTTGTTGCGGTCGGTCCGCCTCCCCGCCATGGCAGGAGATGATTTGGCTGTAAACAGCAAAATAAACGACCAGAATGCAATTTCACGATTCCCTTCCTTTCCTCTCTCTCACGCTCTTTCCAAGCGGATGTAACGAGGTGAAGATGTGTATTTTGCCTATCTGTAAAAGGAGGGGATCGTCCCCGCATTTTAGTAAAGGTTAGTTATTGTTAACAGTTTGATGTTTGAAAAAAAGATGTTGATTGCTAAGTTAATTGTTTTTAAATATTGTAATATATTGTAACACATAATGTATAAAATAAAATAGCTAAGATATATATACTACAACTTGTGCTGTGTGTCGTTGTTTTATCTGCCTTAAATATCGAAACGATGCTTGTATATGCTTCTAGTCAGAGAAACTTCAACCTGGACAATATTCCAGCCAGAGGAACCCCCAGAATGAAGACGTAATCCTGCGATAGGAAGGAACTAGCCACACGCAGCATCTTAAGGTATACATTTACTCTTCAACTCGGACAAAAAAGACGTGTAACCGACGGATTTTATTGACTGGCCCAATTTGTCATAGTCTGGTACCGTTTCCAGGGCGTTTACATAACACCCCGGTATGTGATACTGTTGACCGGCTCATAAACATGTATTGCATAGTTCGATGGTGTTCATATCAATGTCGTGTTATTGTGTGTGGCGTGGTACTAATGTCTATAATGGGCTTCTTAACTATTTGAACAATATTTTCTTATATATATATATATATATATATATATATATATATATATATTTATATATATATATATGTCTATCTATCTATCTATCTATCTATTTATATATATATATATATATATATATATATATATATATATATATATATATGCATAAATGTCTATTTCAACGTCCATTATAATTTCGTCTAGGTGTGGATGCGTGTGCGCGTGACAGCATAAATACACAAACACATACATTTGACGACATACCTGTTTTTTTTCTGCTAGCGTTTCCCTGGGAGTTCTTCAGCCAAATTTGGAAGAGAAAAATTCTGTGTAAAAATAGATTTTTCAAAGAGAAACCAAGACGCTGTGTATTTTTATATTTTTATTTTTCCCAGTAAGTTGGCATTAGCAGAGGAGTGACCGACGATCTTTGCTTGGGCTGTTAGTTCTTACACGTCCCACGTCTTTAATTCTCCCCTTCTTCCCTCAGGAGGAGAGGTCTTTCAGAGAATCTTCTTCTGTTGACTTCCTCAATCCAACTCAACTATTTCCCCAGCTAACCAGAACACGTTACAGACAGACACGAAATTTCGATGAGCTGCTCAAATCTCTTCCGGCACATCTTTCCCAGTTTATACATCGACATGATTTTGACAAATTTATGAAAACATACCTTCACATCTCATCTCGTGTTTTCCTCGTTATTTACATAGATACATGGATCGGGATGGAAAGATATTTAGACCAATAGATACAAAAATGTTATAGAAAGCACACAGATATATAGATGGATAGCTAGATCGATATATATCTATCTATATCTATATATATATATATATATATATATATATATATATACATATATATATATATATATAATAGCTACTTTCTCTTCTTTTCCACAACTATATAACACTACAGGTACAACCAAGTATCAAACGCTATGCTATCGTCCCAGTATTGCATCTCTGTAAGTGTTGTATAAATACTTTAATCCAACGTGTTCAGACGAATTCGAAATATGGGTACCCCTACACGTAAATACCTGTGACTGAACCGACAATTAATATAATACCCACTTAATAGTAGATGACCCTGGGTGCCGTTTATTTTCCCAGATTGCTATGACAAACAGGAAAAGAAAAAAAAATAGAACGACTAAAAACCAAGAGGCAACGACGAGGAATTTTCTTCTTCTCACAGTGTTTTCTTAGTCTTTGTTGCTGTTGAGCATTTTTTATGCTTTCGTTGTCTGATGTCCGATATTGTTCTGTTTTTTATAAAGGAGTCAATATTTATCAAGACCCAGAGGCTATTCGAAGATAAAGGTAAATAAGCGTACGGTAGCCAATGGGACAATATCGTTTCAATCCTTATTCGTGGAAATTTTTCTAAAATGTATTATTAAAGAGGGCGGTTCATCAAGAATTTGTTTACATTCGATTTGGAGACGATCATATTGTAGTCAGCTGGAAAGCAAGAAAATGGAACAGAGTTCCACAGGCGTGAAGTTCTAATAAGAGAAGCTTTGTTTATGGAATCCATATTTAGGTTTATGCACAGATTAATAGTGGAGGAAATTAGTGATAGTGGTTTCACGTAGAAGAGTGTTTTTCTTGAAAGTTTGCAAAGGGCGTACAATAGTTAGTGCTCAGTCGAGCATTTTTTATGACAATAAAAACAGAGCAGAGACAAGGCCACGACGTCTTTTCAGTGGGAAAGTGATGGCAGGAAAGAGTAAAAGACACTTACTAGACTACGAAGTTTGTTTTGAATTCCCTCAAGACAGGATAGGTAACTTCGAGCACCTCCTGTCCAAATTTAGCAACAGTACTCCACGATAAAAGGTAATAATTCTTTCTAGAGGGATATCGGTACTTAGCGAGAGACCAGTTTGAAGTTGCTAACGTTGAATGAACAAGATTCGAACTTCGCTTACCCAGGTTGTCAACTATATCGCTATCCACTGAGGCACTGTCACTTACCGTATTGCCGTGCTCCAAGCACACTGACTGAAATAATTTTCGAATGACGTCGTGCAAAAAATAAAACTCTTCTCATCATCTTGATTGGTTGACACTCGTGATCGCTGAGACAGAATAAACGCATGCGCAAAAAATCATTTCGCACATCTTTAACGCTGTTTACTATTTCCGTTCTGCCTCGTTAACAATTAGCACTTGATTTGAAGTTGACTTGTATTTTTTTGTTCTCAGTGTTTTCCAGCCAGTATACAATTTACAATTTCTTCGACATTTGCTTCGTTATTTTCCACTATTGAGTTAACTCATGTAAAAGGCGATTAGTAGCGAAACAGTCTGGAAACGAGAAATAGAAACAGAGATAGATAGATTAATAGAGAGAGAGATAGAAAGAGAGAGATATAGAGAGAATGAGCGAGAGAGAGAGAGAGAAGAAATAAAGAGCAAGAAAGAGAGGCGGGAGAGTACAGAAAAAGTAGAAAGGCATGGAAACTCGGAAAAAGTGATACTGAGAGAGAGAATATATATGCATATATATGTAAGTTTAGTGGTTATATTTAAATTCTGAAAAAAAACAACATATAGACACATATATTCGAATCAAGAATTTATTGTTTGACAAAAAGAATATACAGAAGGAGTTATGTTGATTTTCTAAATCCATGTAATGCGGTTAGAAAAGTGTTCAGCCGTTAATAGACACTTATTTTGCTTTTCAGCACAAATATTGAAAATAGTTTTTTAATTGGTGAATGCTAATTATATGGAAATAATTATAGGAAAAGGGAATTTGATACAACCTAGGTAGTCCATTATCGGAAGGAGTACAATGTCCTCCGGGGTTATAAATCCAGGTAAGCAGAGTATTGGTCCCGGGGAAAAGGGAGTAGTCCCATGTAATAAAACTCTTGGTTGCTCCTTATTGATTTTCCGAAAGGTATACGGGGCAGCCGTATTGGTTGTTGCGTTGAGAATGTTTTGGTTGATGTAATCCAAAATCTTTTTAGGCGTTTATACAGTGTATCAGATGTTGAATGGATATAGCATTCCATTCTATATATCCCCGTGGTAATAGAATTTGAGCATTGAATTATGTATGCAATGGGACTCGAAATCAAGTATGGGTAGCAGAATAATCTGGGAGATGATATTCAGAACGAAGCATTGGACGACTAGCTTCTAATGATAATCTTGGTAAAGTCTTGGTCAGCTTTCTTTTTAATAGTGGGTGAGAGAAGCCTTTTAGATGAGGGAAAGAGGAGGGTGGGTTGAAGAAAGGAGGGTTAAGAGAGAAGGAGGAAGGTTAAGATTGGCCGAGCAAGCAGGTGCTTAATGGAATTTCTTCGGGGAGGAATTGTATTAAGTGTTAAATGTTAACCTCTTAATTAAAAGTTCACGTGGGAATGGGTAGTCTGATTTGAAATGGAATTGTGTATGATATGGGGTAGGCTTGCTACTTTGGCTGAGCTCATGAGTGAGTGGGTGAGGTGGAGAAGGGGACGAGTCATGGTCTGAATTTTTGGAATGCTTGGAGGATTAATTATTTAAGTGAGGGTTAATTATTTAAGTGAATTTCATTTCCTCTGATGATATGTGCCTTTATTGAAAATCTATGGATTAAGGAGATCAATATAACCCCTTCTATATATTCCTTTTGTCAAACAATAAATTCTTGATTCGAATATATATGGCTATATGTTTTTTTCAGAATTCAAATATAACCACTAAATTATATATTGCTCTATGATTAAATGTATAGCTTCTCCTTTTTGGCTAGGATCGCCTTAAAATATAACTTCAAGTAATATCTATCAGGATCTTTCATCTAATTTCAAATCAGTGGTTTATCTCGATTACACACACACACACACACCACACACACACACACCCACGTATATATATATATATATATATATATATATATATATATATATATTGAGTTAGATGATTGAAAATTTTGACTTAAAAATTAGCTTAGTTTTATTAAAATAGATAACATGTCTTGAAAAATGTTAAGACCATCTATTCCTTGGCCTGTTAAATAAAAT
>NC_136520.1:12329655-12437155 GCF_053919585.1 Euprymna scolopes
CAGCCGGTGCACATGTTACACAAATTGTCTTAAAAGTGGTCTCATGAAGCTATGAAGATGGCCAGTCATTAGGGTCTCTGTAACAAGAAGAAAATCAAACCTGAGATGCTGGATGTGGGTGCGGCTTCTTTACTTTCTCAAGATGACCTCTTCAGCCAGGTGACAGTTTGGTTTAATTGTTCTTTCTTCGTCCTCCTGACCCCTTTGTTGTTTGATGGAAGCATTTATGGCAGACTCAATAAGACACACAACTCGAACAATTGTAATATTTTTGAGAAATCTTAACTATTTTATTTCTATACGTAAATATATAACAATAATTTACAATGTACACAAGATAATGAGTTTTTTACAATTAAACCAAGATAAAAAGGCTTTTCAAAACTAACTAAGCTACACTAACTAGTGTGGAGGGAGGGGGTGCCCCATCATTTACGGAGTGACAGAAATATGCGTGTCATCCCATGACGGGTCGGACAGAAGAGAGAGCGATCTAGAAAGGGAATTCTGGGAATGCATTTCTTTGTATCTCTACGCTCATGGCCATCTCACCACTCAGCAATGCTGTAGAGTGTATTAGAAACCCTGATAAGTGCCACAAAACCATTGGGGGGCACACACATCTTCAAAGATTGCGTATTATTTCTACTTATCCAATACGACAATGTCAGCTGAAATAGCACATGTGGAACCTATATTTCTTCCCTTGCTCCGGCGAAGTAAGTTTATGCCGCAGAAACAGCATATTAAGGACTTAGACAAAAAAAAATCTGTAATTTGCAATTAACTAAAAAAGATATCTATCTCTGTATTAGCTAGCTACGTATTTTGCCATCGTCCTCTTACTTTCTTATGAGTAAAAAACAGAAATATCTATTTTTTTCTTTTTCTGTGGTGATTTAGAGCAGGAGTGACTTGCTTAAAAAAAAACGTTACAGACACACATAAACATGTGTGCTTTTTTATTCAATTTCTATCCCAAACAAAGCAACATGCCACTTTGAAGCAAGGGGATACTATCAGATGCATAAGTTGCAGGTATATTATGAAGGGAGATTAGCAGCAAGATGTCTTTTCACGTTACACTTGAACTTCTGCATGTCAGTACAGTTGAGAAAGCAGAATCACGGAAGGGAGTTCTAAAGTCTAGCAGTTCTGTGGAGACACTATTAGAGTAGCAGGATTTCTTACATGTAGGGAATTCTAGAGTGTATGGGTGAGATTTAGCTGCTTGGGTGTGATGGGGGTATCCACCTCGAGCGGGTGCAAGTGTTTATAGTTAGCCGGAGCATTCACAATTAAAATACTTGTTGAACAGGCAAAGAGATGCAACATTTCGTCGATAGGACCTATAGGACCTTAGATGGCAATACAGTACCTATCAGGTTGGCGACCTTTTGGAACCCTGTCCTTCTTCGCAGTTACCTTGGCAATGCTCTTAATGTATTTGTTCCAACCCATGTTCCCTGTGAAGGTTATACCGAGGTGTTTAAAAGAAGTACTTTAAGATAATGCGTCTTTGGGCATTGCTATTGATGGTAGTGAAGGTCTCTTGTAATTATTGATGGAAACGGGCTTAGTCATGGCTGCATTGAATGTGACCAATTCATTTTTCACCCCGTTCCACTACAGATTGTAGGTCTTCCTCTAGTGTTCTTGCCATTCCCTTAGATAGGTGTTCATTTGTTTTCCCTTCGCGTCTGTTATAGAGCGTGGTATCATCAGCAAATATACTCGTCTCAGAGACAAATTCTATAGACACCGACATATATATGTAACTAAAAAAGTATAGATGACATCGATCCATAACAAATTCCTTGTCCTTCCGCCTCTTCAGCTTATTTAGGACCAATCAAATCCCTGAATTCAAAAATCACATTAGTTTTGCACAATCAGGTAAAGTGTTTAAGCTAGGGTTACATATATTTTAATTTGTTTTTTTTTCTGTTCACATGTATGCATCTGTTCATAAATGTTAGAAGATAGTTGAGGTAAAATGACATGCTTTGATTGAAAATACTATTCTAATGAATAGTAAGATTTAGGCCCAATTGTTTTTGGTGATTATGTTGAAACATGAGATTAATTTGAAGTCATAAAATCACGAAAGATTTCAGAAATATGTGCACAGCATACGCGAAGGCGAACTGAACTATACGGGAAGAATTGGCGCCTTTTACCGCGCAATAGCACATTTTTATCATTGATAGACGGTATTTGTTTATCAGAAAGACTTTATCGTACTTGTATCTCATATTCCCGTTGATAATTTATAGAGTTAATACACAGCCGCGAATTTGTGACAGTGTGTCTTTTTTCCAATACTTCGTCAGCATTTATTACTATTTTTACACATTAGATTGCGAAGCTTGTAAGACACACACACACACACACACACATATATATATTAAATATAGAAAATATATATAATATAGTTATATATTATAAATATATGTTTACGTATTACAAATATATACACATATCTAATATGTATATATATATATGTAGTTATATATATATATTAAATATAGAAAATAATACGTGCAAAATATATTTATATATATATCATTAATATATATATATATATATAAATATATTATAAATATATATATATATATAATGTTCTTCATGTCAATATATATATACGTATATATATATATATATATATATATATATATATATATATATATATATATATAATGTTCGGCATGCCATTATATACATATATATATATATAATATACACGTTTTATTGTTACCATATATTTCTGTTAAGTTACATTATTGTTTCAGCTGCCCGGCCGTTATTGTTTGGTCGTCTGTAGCTACCTCGAATTTTACAGAAATGTTCGTTATTATGGGATGAAAGAGTGAAAGAGTCAATGAGGGCAGGGGGGTGCGAGGAGGGCGGAAGAAATAGAGGAAGGGACCAAGGGTGAAGGGGAGGGGGCGCCTGGTATGTCGGTAATGTTTTAGTTTTGGAGTGTAAGGAACTTGTGGGGGAAGATCTGGGAAGCTTATTTCTGGTGTGGCTGAGGGCATAGGGATACATGGGGGGAATATATATATATATATATATATATATATATATATATATATATATATATATATATGCATATAATGACATGGCGAAAATGGTTATTTTCTGTTTATATATGTTTCTAGTTTTTATTCTTTTTCTATTTTATACACTTATCACGGGATAAAAAAGAATCAAGTAATTTAAGAATGACTCGAATATTTTTATTGAAAGGAACTATTGCATTATTCAGAAGAAAGAAGAAATGGGATCACGACAATCCTAATGAATCGATTAGAAATCAATACAATCAGTCATCAGTAAAAATGTAACCGATTATCTCGTGGAAATGACATACAATTTAAGGATGGTCTGAAGGAAGCAGACGTCGTTAAATCTAATTTTCACCCGTTACATTTGGTGTAGCACACACACACAAACACACACACCGCAGACAAACCCATACATACACACACCCATCCACTCGCTTATATATATATATATATATATATATATATATATATATATATATAATCCCACCGACATTATAACTACATAGATGAGATCACAAGCGTACAAGTGTAGGCATTCTACTGCAAGAGATTTTGTAAATGTCCGTTTAAATTTTGACTGACACAACGAAGTAAAGCGAATGTTGATAATTATACCGTAAAAATAGACGATGAAACATAATTTGAAAAGGTCTAAGTTCCTAATAAAATATGCTGTTTGGCAAACTATGACATTTTAGTCAAGTTAATGTGCTTCTTTTTGTACACGCGAATATAAGAAATAAAAACAGTCGTAAACTTTTATATATCTCATATATATTTTTATTATATAGAAAAATGAGAGCATGAAAAGTAATACGGTTAATATGTAGACATGGAAATGTAAAAGAACTAGTTGCTAAAAGAAAAATATGTTAGTAAAAAATATAATAAATTCATAACTTAAAATTTTGCAGCATTATTTTAAATTCAATTTAACATTGCATAATCAATTCTTTATTTATCTTGCAATATTTTAATTATAAATTTATCATATTTTTACTAGAATATATTGTCATTCTTTTTCCAGTTTTTGACGTTTCGATGTTAAAATATTTACCATATTATTATTATTATTTTTGTAGCAAAATGTTATAAGCAAAAAGCAGGAACAATGATGTGAAAGAGTCAGTTTCCCCCTGCACCGCCCATCTCTTGAAGAGGAGGAGTTCTTAGCTGTAATGGCCGTGGAGAAAGATGAAGGAGACTGAAAAATAAGAAAAAGGCAGAAGAAAACTATCTTCTCGCAGATTCGAGGGTCGTCATAAAGAACAACCCAACTGCCAGAACCACTTTTTTTTAATAATTTTTTTATTACATTTTCACCCAAACAAGGCAAATTGCCACTTTGGTGTAGGGGGCTACTATCAGGGTCAACAACTGCTGGGGTACTATGAAGGGATTTGAGCAGCAAGATGTCGGTTCATGTTACACTTGAACTTCTGAACGTCAGTACTGTTGGGGAAGCAGGGACCTGGAATGGAATTCCAGAATCTAGCGGTTCTGGGGTAGAAACTATTGGAGTAAAAAGATATTTTACATCTAGGGATCTCTACAGTGTGGGGGTTGGATTTAGAAGCCTGTCATGTTTGTCGAGGGTGCTCACGTCGTGGGGGCACAAGTGATTGCAGTTCGTCAGAGCATTCACCATTAAAATACTTGATGAAAAGGCAGAGGGATGCAACATTTCATCGATGGGGCAGAGGCTGAAGTTTAGATGCCAGTTAAGGGCCTATCAGGTTGGCGACTCTCTTTTGAACCTTGTCAAGGAGCGAGAGACTAGTAGCAGATGCACCAGCCCAGATGTGGCAGCAATACTCCATACATGGGCGAATGGTGGCCTTATAGAGGTACAGGGTACTTTCGGGCGTTAGTAGTTTTCTAGCACGGTAGAGAAAGACCACCTTTCTTGCAGCGGCCCTGGCAATGCCTTCAATGTAATTGTTCCAACTCATGTTTCCTGTGAACGTTAGGCCAAGGAGTTTGAATAATGTACTCTAAGGTAAAGAGTCGTAAGCCATTGCTATAGGTGGTAGAGAGGGTTTCTTGTAATTATTGAATGAAACTAGTTTAGTCTTGGCAGCATTGAACGCGACCAACCACTTTTGTCCCCATTCCACTACAGATTAGAGGTCTTCCTCTCGTGTTCCTGCCATTTCTTTAGAAATGTGTTCATTCGTCTTCCTGTCGTGCCTACCACGGAGTGTAGTGTCATCAGCATATATACCCATCTCAGAGGCAATTTTGTCGGGGAGGTCATTTATGAATATCAGGAACAATAGAGGTCCAATGATAGAACCCTGGGGCACCACCGCATTTATATCATATTGTTTAGATGTACGACTGTCGACAACAACCAGGATTTTTCTCTTATCTAAGAAGAATTTAATTATGTTATGTATTCTACCAGTGATACCGTATGATCTTATTTTCCTGAGGTAGCCCTCATGCCATACCCTATCAAAGCCTTAGATATATCTAGAGCAACCGCTCTGCCCTCCCCCGTTTTTTCCAGTGAATGGTATATACGTTCAGAGGTCACAGTTAGGATGTCTACTGTGGAACGGGCTTGTCTAAATCCATATTGTCAGTCAGAAATTTAGCATCTGTAAGATAATGGACTAGAGCATAGTTAATTATGGTCTCAAATATTTTGGCAAAAAGTGGGAGGAGGCTAATTGGGCGATAATTTGATGGGTCAGTCCTTTCGCCAGAACTCTTGAATACTGGTACAACAGAAGCAGTTTTCCAATTGCCCGGAAAGCAAGCTTCATTAAGGCATTTGTTGTAGAGTTTGGAGAGAACTGGAGCTACTTCGGCTGAGCACTTTTTAATAGCACAGCTGGGATAAGATCGGGTCCATATGCTTTTGAAGTGTCAAGGTTTTTTATGATAGCATGCACCTGAGCAGGGGTGGTTTTCAGATCGTCTAGCGTGGCGTCTGTCCGCATAGGACAGTCAGGTAGGGGGTGGTTGGAAGGGTCCAGTGTGGAGTTCGAGGCAAACCGACTGGCAAGCATGTTAGCCTTGTCGGTTGCTGAGGAGACGACCTCGTGATTGTTGGTTAGTGGGGGAATTATTGATTGCCCATCATTTACTACACTGTTGTAGATTTTCCAGAAGTCTCGAGTTCCTAGGTTTTGTGCTTCGATGCGCTTTTTAGTGGTTTCCGAAAATTTTCTCTTAGCTGTCGCTATTTCTTTCTTAACGTTATTTCTAGCTTCTATATACTTCAGTCTGTTTGAACTGGACTTATGTCGGTTAAACCTTCGGTATGCATGCTGCTTTTGAGCAATGGCAGTTGCACAAGTCGACGTAAACCATTGGGAAGAGTGGGGCTTACTATAAAATTTCCGCATGGGAACATGCGCTTCGATTGCAGTTTTGAACCATCCAGTGGTCTCGTTTGCACATTGTTCAGCAGGGAGAGAAAAATATTTCTCCATGGGGCATCTCTAATTAGTTCCCTGATGGCTTCCCAGTCAGCCTTTTTATAATATCTCGTTGTTTTGAGCATTGGCTCTTCAGTTTTGGCTCTAGAGTTTAGGGCGATTTCAACCATTTTCACTGCATGATCAGCGTTCCCGAGTGGACTGTGCGCCTTTGTTATGCAGTCATCGGGAACTGTGGTCAAAAACAAATCTAGAAGTGATGAGTGTTGTTCGCCCTTGTCATGGAAACGGGTTGGAAACGGAACAATTTGTGATAGGGAGTGAGATATAGTGAAGCTATTAGTTGTACTGCCCGTTGAATCTGTGTAAGTAGAGAATCCAAGCCAGTTTTTATGGTGGACATTAAAGTCACCAAATACATGTATCTGTGCGCTAGTGTCGAGGGACAGTGCCGTGTCTATGCTGTCAGATACTTTATTATGGTGCTGTCCTGAGTCGAGGGAGAGCGCTAGAGAAAATAATAGTAGCTAATATTGTGGTGCATGTTTAGTCTAAAGCAGATAAAGGCTTGATCATCTGTTTCTAGGTTTGTTTCTCTTGTCAAGGGAAGGGTATTACGAATGCAAACTCCAAGTCCGTGCATATGTCTGTCAGAGTCCTTACGGCAGAGTGGGAGATAGCCAGGAATGTTTAAGTAGTTAGAGGGAATGGAGGAGTGTAGGTTAGTCTCACTTAGTGCAAAGATATCCGGGGTATTTATTAAGCAAAATGCTTCAACATCAGCTAAATTAGTTCTAAGCCCACGGATATTTGTGAATGGGAGCCTCAAGGGAGGAGGCAAGTTGAATTTGTTTGTCCCTAATCCTGGTTTAAGCTTATTTTTGATTGTACTGTCGTCATATTTTTAAAAGAGTTTTGGTTTAGGTAAAGGGGAGCTAAACAAGAGGTTATGCAGATCTTCAGACATGCATCACAAGTAGACCATCAGCTGACCTTTCTCCAATTAGGATTGTAGCCTCAAGAAAGCCTATCGGGGATGAGTTCAGGGTCCCTTTCTATGCGCGTCATGGCACTACAAACAACCCGATATTATACAACTGTTGATGGAGCAGCCGCTCTAAGCGCTACCAAAGAGTTAGGGCTCCTGTTCTACCAGTCGGGAACAGCAGCCAGGAACTGTCAATCCGGTACCCTCGGCCCATTAGAAGAAGGTCAACCCAATCTAATTGGTCAGGCATATCTCATACTCAAGCACTCCCATATGTTCAGTTTTAGGGATGGGGCGTGCTGGGAATGGGGAAAAACGGCGTTCGGTGTCCCTAGCCAGGAAACAAGATCTACCGCTGGGTGTTTCTGTCGAATCACTGAGATAGTGTCTATGCGCTTGACTAATAGGCAAAGAAGGGGTATGGAAGCCGGGCGATAGACAGAGCCTATCTACTCCTTAAGCAATTTAGGTTTGCAAACCGGTGAAATTGTTGGTCACCAGCTCTAGGAAGGGTGTCATCCAAGACTGAAGAGGCCTCCCTCCCCTTTGGTTTAGTTTCAGACTTTTCCTTCTCCTAGACGGATGATCTGGGAAGACCTAATGGGTCAGTCAGCACTGAGAGGGTTTTCACCGCGCCTAGGTTCTAATCCAGGTATTTCTGCGACCCCGCGTTGTTAGTTGGTGTTACTGGGTTAGTTTGTGGGGGTTATATCTCTGCTGATTAGTTACACTCCTCATAGTGATTTAGGGACATGCTATTTAATTGTTAATGGATAAAGGGGGTGAGTAAAGTTCATGCAGTGTAAGCGTCTATGATTGTAAGAAGGCTTGTTAGGGAGGAGATAATGTGGTTTTAGTCTTACCCTTTTTATTTATTTTATTGATGTTAGCTTAGGTCTAGGATAATGTTACAGTATGAGTAGGTATTAAGAATTGAGCTACGAGTTGTGCCCAAACTATTTTAGATGATAGGAGGGTTAAGATGTAAGTGCAATATAGTATGGATAAGACAGCAAGTTTAGAGTCATGCGTAATTAGGTGAATATATATATTAGCAGGTTTTCAGTAGGTGCAAATAGAGTTGAAGTTGTAGGTATTTTCAAGTAAGAGTCATGGGGCATTTTGCATAACAAGGAGTGTCGTTTCAATAACGTATTAATCGTTGCAAAACTCTCGAGGAGACAGTTACATAATGCAGATCGCTTTGCTTCTGAGTACTTTGGCTGTTAAATACCTGCCTTTGAGTGCTTAGGCTGTTAAATCCCTTACTGGATAGGAATGAGCTGTAATGCATGCCTTTGAGGTAGAAATGTATAGATGTTTAGTGATGGCTATTAAAACAGTTTGCATGTGAGGGATTAGGGGCTGGAAGTTAGCGATTCCACTACAAATGCGGGGCAATGTAGGAGTTTAGTGGCGGATAGGTTGGAAGGAGTAGATTGTTATCGTTCAAGAGAAAAGGGGTTATTTATTTACAGATAGATTTCCATTAGGATTTTTGAGTTACAGGTAAGGTTTAGTTTGAAAGAAAGAGGGAATTGTTTTTTTTTTTTTTTGCATGCAGGTAAGACAAACGCAATCGTCCTGGAGGTAAAATGTATAAGATTTCGTAGCTAGCTATTAGGTTTTTCCCTCCCAGTTATAGGAACAACTAGTTCGTTGGGATTCGGAATTGTAGTCACTAAGGTCTAGCACAGAGTGTTGCATCTACTCAGAAAATTAGCCCTTGTATCACAGCTAATATTATGTATATTGCAGGTGCAAATATAGTGACAGTTAAATTATGAGCCACGTGGAGTGGTTTGGTATGGGTATCATGGAGGACACTTGCATACAAGCAAGCGTACGGTAATTGCATATATTAAGTATACTACTTAATCTCAAAAACACTCCCTGATTGCTTCCCAGCGTCCTACCTTTATAGCGGCCGGGAATTTTATATTTGCATAACCGAGCGAGTGCACGCGGGATTCTGCGAGAATTGCATGTGGTCAACGCAAATAAAAATCCATGGACGCCATCTTGGAACTCTCTTCTGCTCGGTCCGCAACACACCAACAGAAGTATCCAAGGTAAGGGTGTATCCCCCCATTTCGGTTATTGCCGATTCCGCTACATTTATCATACTCGCATTTTCCTATGTAATACATGATTTTTACAGGCATTGCTTTGAAATATACTAATATCTTTCTTTTTCACCTGTTACCTGTGAATTATTAACGAGAGTACAGCAGTGACAGATCGGGAGAACGTTAAATTATGTATTACATTTTTTTATATTTTGTGACGTCATTATCTTCGTTATTCAGATCCGATTTGAGGTGGCGTAACAGATTTGGTTGCTATTGTATCCAACAGCAAATAAAAAAAAAAAACGTTTCTCCGTTTCTTACAGAGTTTGAGAATTTTTTACCACAATAATTTATTATAGGCGTTGTTTAAGAGAACAATATTGTTTTTTTTAAATATAGCTTTGAAGGTGACATATGCATCATAAAATCGTGTTCCAAATTTGTTCACATAATGAGTGAGCGGTTTCTAAACGTGTAAAGCTAACACTTACCTATATACAAACAAGGTGGTGTTTGAATGATATTGTAACACCCTTTCTGCTGAAGTTACGTAACGACCCCTGATCATATTCGAAAACTTCAGCTCGTATCGTCTGGTTCTTCGAGAAGCGGTCACGTCAAATTCCTGATATGCTGAAAACGAATAACAAAACTCACGCAGCCAAGAAAGACAACACACGCTTGAATTCTACTCTGAAGGTTAATTTCACAAAATATATTACAGACATTTTACAAATATTTTTTAGTTCTTAGCAAGTTATACAAGTCTCAAATCTTTAGACGAAGAGGGGGACGTGATCAGTCAGTGGGAAAGACGAGATACCACGAAATCCATGGCCCTTCAAATCAAATTGGAATCTGTTTAATTTTCGAGCGGGTTTACATTGTATTGGGGGTGTCGGAGTGGAAGTCTGCTAAGTCAATCAAATTACGACACGCAGCGGCGGATTGCGTGTGTGCAGCTCGACTATAGTTTAGACTTTTGAAATCATGGGGACCAAAATCAACATTTCATTCCCAAGACCTCATGGGTCAGGTCACATCATTCAGAGAGCTATAGTATGAAGGATACTCTAGGTCGACATGTACACTCGTTTATTCTAACATTCCCACGTTTCCTGTGTCTCTGATTTCCAAACAATAAAGCAAAATATATCTATTTTGGCAATTAAATAAAATATATACCTATATCTTCTACTTTAAGTCTTTGGGGTATCTGCTGTTTCCCGGGATCTATTAAATCGATCTCAGTCTTGTTATTCGGTCCTCCTCAGGTCCCTGGGAAGTCTGAATTCCCAAATGGGGAGCAAAACGCTCCCCTTGGTCAATTAGGTTACAATATGTTTATATGTATATCTACCTATCTATTTGTGTTTTTTCTGTTAGTTTTTCTCTCTCTACTTATAACTCTATCTATTTTTAAAATCCCCGATACATACATTATTTCACGGATAACTTAACACGAAACATTTATTTGCGTATTTCTATTATATAAAAAAAAATGATTAATCTCATTTGGTCAATAATATGTTACTATGTGCTGCTGAAATGGCTCAGTCGTGCAAAAGTGTAATTAATGAATTATTATCTACTTATATGGCAATATTGTGGCGATACAGCTGTAAACTAGTTGTTACCAATAAAGGATTAACATTGTGATAATGAGCAAGAATATGAGTGTGTGTTCCTTGTAAACTGGTATCCTTAAGAAATATATATATATATGTGTGTGTGTATGTATGTGTTTTTTCTAAAAGATGTTATACGTAGGTATTCACATAGACGTTTACAGAATATATTTCAGCATGTAAATTCCATGTTGTTAAAATTACAAAACTATACATTTTTAATAGAGTAAATGAAAGTCAGGCAATAATCTGCTGCGGGAGTGCACACATTTTCAGCATACTTATGACGTGGCTAAGTTTGAATGATCTACCATCAACTAAAATACGACACACATTATCTCCTATATAATAAAATAATTGCAGAAGTCCCCCTTTTAGGACCAAATTACCGAAGATTTGCCACATACACATTGATTATGTCTAAATTATTATCGAATCTCTTATGTAATTTAGAACGCCGTGTTATACAAACTTGTTCGTTATATAAGAATCATACATTACATTCTTGAAAGAATGTTTTTCTTGATCGCCCACGTCAGTAGAAAACGTAGTTACTACTTTTCCCTCTATAACTAAAGTCCTGTTACCACCATCAATCTACAACGGATATGCATATTATACATATATCGTCGTCTCCACGTTTGTAACTTGCCCATAAACTCTTACACAAACAATTAATTCATTGCCTGGGATTTGAAAATAGTTTATTCGGGATTACACATCTTCATTGTGGTTCCTCTGATAGCTGCAAACATTTTAACAAAAAAAATTGTGTTTCCGTCTTTTTTTTATTAATATAGTAGTTCGTTTAGTAAATTTATGTTTTTTACACATTTTCTTCCTGTAAAATAAACAAACATGTAATTTAATTTTAAAAAAGGAAGCACAAGATAAGTGGATAGTCCGTAATCCGCGGAGTTTCGACGAAATACTCTCCTTCTCATCAGAGGGAAGGAGTTATCAAAATGCAGGCTCGGATTTTGCATATAAAAGTATTTAATGAAACTACAAGTAAGTCAAAGATCTTACTTGGTAAAAAAAAGGGTGAGGTAAGGGGAACAGGAGGAAAAGAAAAATAATAAAAAGATTTCACATGAATGGATAGTCCGGTGAAGAGTAAAAATCCAAAAATGGTAAAATCCAAAACGGTCAAATTTTAAAAAAATAACTAACTATTTTTTTCAATACCATGTGATCTACCATAAAAGTTTCTGCGAGCTAAATTATCACCCCTGGGCTACTGAATAAAAGTAAAGATGTAAATATTTTGGAAACACCTTTAATCAGCAGTGTTTACATAATTTGCTGTTTTTATACAACAATTGAAAGTGATCATTAGGACTTTATTTCAAAGCAATACGACAAATTCTACACAGCTTATTATCGTTTATTACCAAAAACGAATCATTTCAGATATTTATATTATTGTTTTCAGTTTCAAAATGATTTTAATCGTGTAATTAGCAGGTATGAAACCGATAAAACGTTTGACATAGCAAAAATAAATCCAACGGACTTTCCCCAAAAGCATCGTACAAAGAAGATCGATTAATTGTTAGAATTTATATGAAAAAAATATTAAACTTTACATAAATTGCCATACATTTATTAGAGAGATATAAACTCATGAAAAACAGTTGCACGCAAGTATAAAAAATGCAGGATTGCATGTATGTCTCTCAGTTCAACGCATTTCTATTCGAAAAGTATACGAGTGAACATGTTTCGGACTAATGATTAATATTATTCATTCATTTAAGTGGAAAAACATAATTTAATAGATTTAGTTCTGACGACAAAATTTACGTAGTCCTGGTACAGTTAAAATACTGTCTTCTCAATATGTGAAGAAAAACGTTAATGTTTGCTGGGTTCAGTGTGATATTATGGGAAATGATATAATCAGAATAAGATTGCTTTACACTCTGCATACATTGCAATATTAATGTTAATATGAACAAAGGTGTCTTGAGTAGCGTGTTGTACACACAATTCTTTCTGAGCCCATAATTTTCATGCACGACTAAGCACAAGGTTTTAAGAAGAATAAAATCGGTTTGATGAGAGGTTTACCCTGGCTTCAATAAGAAATGGTTAAAGATTACCAGTGAAAGAACTAAAAAAATGCGAACAAAATTGAATTACGAATTGAAGTTAATGAAAAACGAATCAGAAGGAAACATTGCTGGTTAAAAACATAAACTTGTCGACGATGCAATGTAGTCATTGAAAACATGGGAATTTATAATAAATATAACATTTTCTTGAAGAGCAAGTAAAGACAATATCGTTTTTGAACAGTAATCAAGTAGTTTGCTTTTTTACTTCATTTATTATTTATTATAAAAGTTACTATTATTTAAGATGCAAAAATGTTGTATAATATTTATGCAATAAATTTTATTTGGTAAAACAGCCATTACTCATCCTGCCCAGATTTTCTGTTTTTCGTGTATCTATTCCCTTATTATGGCTACTTCAGTATATATATATATATATATATATATATATATATATATATATATATATATATATATATATATATATATATATATATATAAACTACTTAATTTACCCACATAAAATTAATATACAAAAGTATAGATTTATGCGTAAACTTTAAGCATTTACTTCAAAAGTGCTCAATACGTAGGTAGAGCTAGTTAGTAATTTATAAAATATATATGGCGATTAAGCTACACTGAATATTCGGCGTTTCATCCACTCTAGGACTCCTCAGGCTTATGCGCGAATTCTGTGGTTGTTTATCGTTTTTATATGCTCCTCTTTTATTGAGATTTCATAAAAACGATAAACAACCACAGAATTCGCGCATAAGCCTGAGGAGTCCTAGAGTGGATGAAACACCGAACATTCAGTGTAGCTTTATCGCCATATATATTTTATAAATTACTATATATATATATATATATATATATATATATATATATAGTATATTATAGCCATACATACACACACACACATATATATATATACATGGATATAGTCTATTATACAAACATTATTTTTACATGTGTGCATACATTTTTTAGTAGCATCTTAATTCAAAGAGACATCATCATCAGACCAAAAAAGAAGACGTTATTGAAATGAGAATGAAGTCTACATAAGATATATTCGGTCATGGTTAACCCTCTGACATGGAGTTTGTGTAGTTTGTGAATGTGGACAGTAGAAAGTTTGGACGAATGTGGGGTAGAAAAATAATAGGGTGGGAGGGGTGTTGAAGAAAAAGGAGGAAGTACGGTCATGTGTAGGAAATCAGTCGTATCGGGGAGTTATTGATTTCATTTTTAACTTGGCGCTTGTTTATTGACCTAAGTTTTTTCTTTGATTTGAAGTAATATAATAACCATATCGTTGTTGCTTCCATAATTTAATTCATGTCCGTGTTTTCTTTTCTGGTGACGAATTTCTTATCTATATATTTTATTGATAATCTCTTTATTTATTTATTTATTTATTTATTTATTTATGTTATTCTTCGCTTTTTTTATCCGTCCAGGTGTTTCTCGTTTATATTTTTTATTTATTTCAAAATAAAATATACATCCACATGGTTAAATAAAAAGTAAGTGAAAAGATATATCGGCTTATATAATTTCTTATAATAAAGGTGGTATAATGTTAGTTATAGTTTATGTCCTAATGCGGTGTCCGTGGTAATTACACAGGGACACATCTTTTATATCTATATATAAAATTAATTTCGATGGTTTTCATCTTTTAATTGGGTTGTTTATTATTTTCTCAATAATATTATATATATATATATATATATATAATAGATTATTTTAGTTAATCGTTTTCATGTGTTTCAGTGTATGCAAATTATACTCACCTTTATCCACGAGGTGGTGTCTTATATTTGTTTGTTTAGTTTAATTTAGTTAGTAAATCTATTATTTGGACGGTTTTCGGTAAGTATAGTTAATAATTAGAGATGTGTCGGTTTATAGTAAGTATTGTTAATATTTTGTATTGTATCGAGATATTATAGAATTGTTTAACTCTTTCATAGGTTCATTTATCAATATTCGAAGCGATGCGCTATGTATTGTAGTGTTACTATCGTGAGGAGAGCCCTATTCAGAAGTGTTTGTAGTTTACAGCCGATTCTACTTTTACATATAATATTTTTTACGGTGATCAAATCTAATAATATCAACTTTATTTTTCATTCGACTGGAAGTGTTTTGTTCATTCGGATTAGCTTTCAGTAACGAGATGTGTACGAAACATATGCATTGACAGTGTATGGCAATGCAATCTAGTTTTAAACGTTATTGACGTGCTGCCTCTGTAAAGTTTTTGTTTTTAAGTTTTCTACGGTGCATATTTAAGCCCGGTATTCCACTTCAAATGTATGTTAATTATTGCTTAGTGGGCATTCGGTCGGTTTTTAGTATTTGCTAATCTGTCTGTTATTAAGATTATCCGTAGTTGGGTTACTTATCTTTAATATTTATGAGTGTGCTTTTTATGATTCTTTTCAAGTTTTCAGTGCAGCTGTCTCCAAGTGTTAAGGTATTTTAGTTAAAGATTGTATGTAGTGTACAACCTGGTTAAAAATCTTGTTTTACAAGATTTAGAAGCCTATTCCCACGTTTTGTTTTTGTTGTAATGTTGAAGGGATGCGAACAAGATTATTTTTACTACCTCAATGTAGTCGTATTTATATTTTTCTGTTGTATTAAATGTCGGCATTTTTTATTCGCTATATTTATAGCATTATTGTAAATATTTTATATCTTTTAGATTTTTCCTCATTATATATATATAAACATGTGTATATATAGTGTGTGAGTGTGTAAACCATAAATTTGCAGTTTGCGATCTCAAATATTTTACCTTGATAAAGAAAGGATAGTAATGAGTCTGTGTATGTTTATTAAACTGTTTTATTAAATACAAATATTTTATTCTATGACATAACCTTCTGCGTTCACAACTTGCTGAATTTGCACTCTAAGAGTACGGCATACCTAATCAACAGACTCTTTCATGATAACAGGAAATTCCACATTATTGGAGTATTCAGGGCGGCCACGCTGTCATAGGGCGAGCATTAGATACTTACTTAACATCGCCCCACACCAATAATCGCAGGGGTTAAAATCTGGCGAGTAAGAGGGTCGGATATTTGAGCGCAAAAAAAGCGGCAAATGTCTCCTCAGGAAATTCTGCACAGTTTTTGACTCATGGGTCGATCCAGAGACCTGGTTGAACTTTCTTTGGGATCTAAGACCTCTTCAATACAGAGCAGGAAACCTTCATCGAAAATGTTCAGATATTTTGCTGTATTGATCTTCATGTGTATTTTTCTGAAGTGGGGTGGTGCTAATCACAGGCATACGGTACCGCCATTTTGTTTCAGGTGAGTAAGTTGCAAGGGAATTTCCTTTTCGGGAAAATTCTTAGATTTCACTATAACAATGTTTCAACGTCGCCAGCAACACGACTCATCCAAAGTATTTTCACAGCGTTTCAGATCACGAATAAATGTTCGTATTCAAAACGGATTTAATTCGGCACAACGTGTTCGACAGCTGTTTATACATGTAATATATATATATATATATATATATATATATATATATATATATATATATATATATATATATATATAATAAATCCCACAGCCAAACAACGTCGCAGCTCACAAGAGCCATGACAGTCAACGAACCGGAAGTCTAAGACTCGAGTTTCGCCCTCATTTTGGCTCATCAGTTAGACACATCCGAGCTCAAGATTCGAAACACGAGCCTCTTGCATTCAAGGCAAGCACTCTACCACCTGAGCAAACGCCCCGCACACAGAGTGCTTGCCTCGCATGCAAGAGGTTCGGCTTTCGAATCCTGAGCTCGAATGTGTCTAACTGATGAGCCCGAATGAGGGCGAAACTCGTCGTGGACTTTATTATACAATCTCTCACATTCTGAAAACCATATATATATATATATATATATATATATATATATATATATATACTAGCAAAAGTACCTGTTGTTGACTGGGTTCAAGAACAGCCAACATAAAATGGACTCTGATTTATGAAAGTACGATAGAGTATACTACATAATTTATTATACCATACCTGTTAACACTGAAACACTTATCACAATATTCTGTGGATCTATATTACAAAACCTTATTAAACTTTGTGACATATTTACATTCTGAGGACTTCAGGCTTGAACGAACACCCCATAATTTTATTATACCATATTTCTTCAAACTGAAACATAATTATCAAAGTATACTTACGCAGATATATATGAAAAGTCTTTATTAAAGTCTGTGCCTTTCTCCATTCTATGGAGACCATGCGCGAACGCAGACCCTGCAATTTTATTATACGATCCTTTTTTAAGTTAAAACATACTTATCAAAGTATTCTCATGTCCATCTCTATGAAAAGCACTTGTAAACTTTTTTTGAAATTTTAATTTTTTTTTTATTTCAATGCTTTGTGGACGATGCGCGAACAGAGACCCCACAATTTTAATGAACTACTGTTCTCCCAGATAAAACATACTCATTCCTGTGTCTCGATGCATCTTCTATCATTATATGTAATCATTTTTTTTTTAAATAGTAAACCATATAGGAGCCTATTTGTGACCAGACACACACACATTCAGCTTTATATGTATGTATGTATGTATATATATATATATATATATATATATTTATATATATATATATATATATTTATATATATATATATATATTTATATATATATATATATAAAGTTATAAAAAATAGATGTGGCAATTAATATACACAGAATATTCCGCGTTTCATCTAGCTAGGGTCGTCAGGCTCATGCGAAGTGTTGTTGTCTCGCGTTTTAATATAAGCCTCTTCTATTGTGTTTTTAGTTCGCCAATCAGTTTGCTAGTTGCCATTTCCCCCTTTCTAAAAAGCCAATGGGAGACACTTACAGGACAAAGGCTCAATTTATATTGGGTTCACCCATTCCTTTGTGTGTGTGTTTTTAGCGGGAAGCGTATATATCTTGTGATTTGACTAATTTTAAACCTAGGTGTATTCAAATGTGTGTTTATTTTTTTTGTTTATGTTAGTTTATATATATATATATGTATATATATATATATATATATATATATATATATATATATATATAAACAGAGATAGAGATATAGAGAGAGAGGGATAGAGAGACAGAGACTAATATGGGTATATATATATATATATATATATATATATACACAGATATATGTATGTTTGTTTCTCAATATAATCAGCAAAAACAATACGTTTTTTATTTCAAAATTCTGACAGTTCACATATAAAGTTCAATCGTTGAATATTATTACTTAGATTAAAGTAAATATAATCGATAATTGGTATTTAAACGGATAAATACTATTTCAGTCAGGGAGCATTTTAGAGTAAAATGGATTTCATCATCAGTTTAAAATAACTTATACTTACTTAAAAGAAAATAAAAATATTAACGCATTAATTATAAGGAATTTCATCTAAAATATTTCATAATTAATGCATTTGCTTAAAAAATCAATATTCTGCAAAATATCTGCCTGATTTTAATTGTATGTATTGTATTTAGTACTAGAATCGGTGCTGGGCATATGCCGGGTGTTTGTAGGGATGTGTTGAGCAAAGAGGGAAAAATGTAATTGGCTGCCAGGTTCAAATCCATGATGCAAAGGCAGAAATAATGAAGGTGTTTTAAGGGTTCTGGTTTAGCAAAAAAAAAAAAGAAAAAAAGAAAAGGAAAATTGCGAGCGCAAAAAAAAAAAAAATTCGAACGAGGAAAAGAAAGGGAATAAAAGCAAAAAAAAAAACCAAAACGGGACGCGTTAGTCGGTGCACCCTTCGCCAAACCGGAAGTGAAGTACATTTAAATTAAGGCTAAAAAATCGAAAAGAAAGGATAACTTCTGAAAAAATTGGTGAGAAAAGCGACTCCTTTCTGTAGAAAAATTCCCAGTTGTCCGTGAAGGAATTAATGTTTTTAGCCAATTTTTTTGATATTTGTCGTCCAAAATGTCGAGGTTTAAAACGGTACAAATCTCCTGAAAATCTGTGGCCTCAGTCGAAAGTTTTTTGTGAAACATATACATACATACATACATACATACATACATAGATACATACATACATACATACATACATACATACATACATACATGCATACATACATACATACATTCATGCATTGATTTAAACAGATAGGTGAGGTTTATATTATAGATGTGTATTTCGAAAATTGTATAAGTGCAAAATATACAATTAAATATATTCCAACCTGCAAGATAACGTATAGAAATTAAAAATAGGTTTACATATTAGATTTTACATGTTTGACAGAGTCATACGACAAAATACATTGAAAAACAACTTCCGTTCATTTGGAGTCTTGCCGAGACTATATATCAAACTCAGGGGCGCGTATTCTTAAATATTATTTCCCCTCTAAAAGGAAGTATGTGGCATAGTTGAAAAATAAACGGCTCAACATTCAAAGTACACTAGGTTTGTCTAAACATAGTTTCGGTCACGAAGCCATCTCTGAATCCATTAGCAAGGAACAAACCCACATGGACAACTTTCACCGTGAGGAATATCGTTTAAATTTGAATATTTATTTTTCAATGTGCAGACATCCGTAGAGATCAAATAATTATAACATGATGATCTGCGCATGCGAGCTGAAGTGACCGACTTTCTTTTCAAGTGTAAATTGCACATTAACAAGAACTGTGTTCTTAAAGGGATTACATAATTATCACTATACTAATTTTTAAACACTTACAGACACTAGTGTTTTATCCTTTTTGGAAATCATAAGTGTAAGGTGTAACGATTACCGCCAGTCAGGAGATACGAACCCGACCAGGAAGTAATATTATAAAATGTCGGATATATAAGAAATCAGTGTGATCTGCCTCCACATTCTAATTCTGCTTAACGCTTTTAACTTTTGATTACCACAGTAAGAGAACTTAAATATTATGATTTATGGATTGTGTCGATTTAGGACGAGCTCCGTTTTATCTTTTGAACATTCAATGTAATTTATCCATAATATTATTCGACAATGGCATATCGCGTTTTGTCTAAGGAAATAACATTTGCCTGTATCTCCTCACCGACTCGGTCTATTTCGATTTAGTGTCAGGTTATCCTGATATTTACTCTGTAATCTACGCTGGAATCATTACAAGATAACATGATCTGTGTTTATTGCAGTAGATTTTCAATATATACTAGTAAAGGAAAATTAGTAGACATAGGCTCAGCCAACTTTCCAAGGAAAAGTTAATGCGCAAAAAGCAACACATTCAAAAGTCTAAAGACTGAAAGGAAATCGTTCTCAAGTTTCAGCACATTTTTTTCTGTCGCAATTTAATGATGTCTTCGATGATCTGAACGATCGTAAAATTGCCACTAAAATGTGCGATGATTGATTCGATGCCATCAAAGGGGCCAAGTGAATGATGGACAATCCAAAGCGCACAAAAAATGGCCATAAACATTCTGGTCACTTCCGGCGTTTACGGCTTGTTGAAACGTAAATGCCAAGATTTTAAGGAGGTCGAAGTTCCGAGCAGTCCAACGACCGTCTAAAAGGTTCTTTTGTTTGCTTGTAGGGTTGCAACGTTGAGGACCGGAAGCGACACGCACAAAATGGATCGGTCAGATGAGGCTGAGACTAGAACGATAAGTGATCGTTCCGTCCGTTAGTTTTCATCTTTTTAACACATTTTCCATTTTGACACACCGACTGGAGTCATTAATTGAAAGCAACAAGCATACGCACACCGTTACACGCATATATGTACGCACAAAAGACGTATATATATATATATATATATATATATATATATATATATATATATATATATATAATTATTTACTATAATAATAACTAAATATCTACATACACTAGTGTTTCATCCTTTCGGGAATCATCAGTGCAGAGTGTCAATATAAAGACCGGCCGGTTGATTTAAACCCGGCAACAGAAGCCATCTCATCAATTAGTAAGACTAAATCCACCCGGCCAACGTGTGTCTGTGTGTTTGTGTGAGGAGACACACAAATTGAATAGTACTTTGTTTAATATTATTTTATACACTATATATATATATATATATATATATATATATATATACATATATATGTGTGTGTGTGTGTGTGGTGTGTGTGAGCGTGTGGGTGTATGTGTGTGTGCATTTATTTATTACAATAATACTTTTAATACCTACAGACACTAGTGTTTCGTCTTTTCGAGTATCATCAGTGTAGAGTTAAACGATTACTGCTGGTCGGGAGATAAGAACCCGTCCACAAAGCCATATTTGTCTTCATTAGGAAGGAAATCCCCTCAATGCAAAACCTAACAGCGGCTATATATTTTAACTGTTTACATTAATATATTAAATGTCGTAATATTAGAGTGATCTAATAATAATAATCATGATCTGCGCTGCGAGTTTATGAGGCTGGTTTTTCTATTTCAACTTCAAAGAGCTCAACAGTAAGTATACCTTGTATACATACATACACACATACATACATACATACATGATGATTGCAACGTCTTATCAGACGAGTGCCACTCCCTCAGACCCTTAAAGTCCATGAGCCCAAAAATGACTTCCATCGTCACAGGACCATTTTAATAGACAAATGCCTGAGGGAGTATCTATACACAGATGATGTTACAGAGTCTTAGCACTGTACGACAGCTACGTCTCTCTCTCTCTCTCTCTCTCTCTCTCTCTCTCTCTCTCTCTCTTTCTCTACCTTCAAAATGTTGAGATCCAGCAACAAGCAAGAGCAAGATAGGCAGCAACAAATTAAACTGCAGACCAGCTTAATGCGGGTACTGGTCTCCGGCTTTATGTTTTTTTTTTTAAATCAGAGATATGCTTCTCCTAGAAAGCCTCCCTTCACCAGGGCTTATGGGATCTCTCTCCACCCCAACACACACATACATACACACTGTGTTAGTTGGCCGTAAACCCCTAAAAAGGCTTAATTCGCTTTTTCAAAGGTTTTGTTTTTAATCCTTCAGGGAGACAATTAACCCTCCTCACCAAACACGTCTGGTAGGGGAACCAGTGTAGTCGCTGGTGACCCGACCATGAGGCAGGTAGTACTTGGTTACATGGTACCAGTAGCATATGACATGACCTGACATATATATATATATATATATATATATATATATTTCTTTAGAAATATATTTTCTTATAATATATATATATGCATATATATATATATATATGTACATATATATTTCTTTAGAAATATATTTTCTTATAATATATATATATATATATATATATATATATATATATATATATCAATCCTTATTGAAACACCTCAATGTAATCACAGAGCAATATAGAGAATAAATGACAAAAATTATATTCCAAAATTCATGATGTTTACCATATTATTATTTATTCCTCTTATTCAGTTAACTTATACACTTCTTGACAGTAATGTTTATAATTCAATATGGCGTAATTGAAAAATAAAAAGGCATTAGCAGCTTCCCTTTCAATTGTCGGATTTTAATCATGTCAAATCACATTTCAATTCCTTTTGTCAGATTGATTGTTTCTTCTGATGGGTTAAGGGAATAATACATTCACTGATTAATATAATAATAAAGTGATTGATTTTGCGCTAGGAAACAGGTTCTGTCAAGAATTGTATAAGTCAACTGAATTAATGAATACATTATAAGATGGATGGTCAACATCATGGATTTTGGGGTATAACTTTTTATTATTTATCATATGTATATATATATATATATATATATATATATATATATATATATATATATATATAAATATATAGATGATAAAGCGCGAGAAAAGTAAAACGGAAACAATGAAACAACAAAAGGAAAACCGGGAAACTAATTATAAAATAGAATCCAGGTTAAGGCCTAAGAGATTCTCTTTTTGTTTGCAAAAAGGAGGTCTCAGAGTCTTACCGTATATGGTTTCTAGAATTTTGAGATGGTAGAGAGACACACGAATAAAGATGGAGTACTGCTGCCAAATCTGGGCGGGGGCTGCAAAAAACAGCCTATCCTGCCTTTACGGAGTACAAAATAGACTCCGTGGCTTGGTGGGGGATGCCCTTTTCTCTACCCTACAACCTCTTTTTCCACAAAAGAGACGTAGCGAGCCTTTTTTTTGCACAGTGTCATCACTTATCAAGGCCCGGAAGCTTCTTAGGGATAAAGGTTATTGCAAGTACGTGCATTACGTTAGTGTGGGGATTTGATGAAGTGTTTACTTCATTAGAAATTTGTTAAGGTTGGACTTGAACAAATCCAAGTTGTAGTGAGGTGGAAAGCAGGCAGACGGAACAGAAATATCAATTATATATATATATATATATATATATATATATATATATATATCTGTATATAATTGATATTTTTAGCCGTAAATATGTAATCAAGTTTCTGCAAAAGTGTCCTCCATTTTCAAAATCAAGCCTAAGTAAAAGTAATCCCATTTTTTAGATAGATATAGAAAATTTGTGTTATTAAGCTAATTCAGATTAATATGATGTTGCTTATAGATTAAGGTACCCCAATTATGTTCTTGTCAAATTATCAAAGTTAATCAACGTTTATAATCGTAAGTATTTTAATGGCTTACTCTTTGAGATAACGCTTCTGGTATTTGAGATGTTTTTTTTTTATTATCGCGGTATTATTTTCCGTTATCTTATTCCTCCTTTGATGGTTTAAATGAGTGTGGCGTAAGATTTACGTCACAATTAATTCATTAACGCAGACACTCTTATAGTTTAGGCCTCTTGATTACTTGATAACATAGAACCACAACGGACCCGGTTTTGGCTTGTCTTCTGCAGTTCGCCTCATGTCATTGCGACAGCCCTGATCTCAGCCCCAATGCTTCATTTCCATGTCTGCCTCAGGCGACCAATTTTATGCTTGCCTTGCAGGTTCCATTCAACGGTCTGCCTGGTCATGTTGGATGCAGACTTCCGCAAGGTGTATCCTATCTAGTTCTATTTTGATTTTTGAATTTCTATTTCCATTGGGGGTAGGTATGTTTTGCCCCACATGTGTTAATTTTAGATAGTCTCTGACCCTCTGTTTTTAGGATATTTCTGAGACATCTTTCTGGAGTTTATGGATGTTGGGCTTGGCCACTCTCCAGGATTCTGAATAATAGAGTAGAATCAATTACACATTGGTGTTAAAAATTCGGATCTCACGTGATATAAATTAACTTCCACGACTGCACGAAGATCATATTCTTATTCTGTTTGTGTCAACTGTGTTGCTTCCTGCCGAAAGCACAGATATACATAAATTGGCTTTTAATGTAGAAAAGAAACGATTCTGAAGTGAGAGGCACTATGAATTCGTACCAATGTAAAAGTAGTCTGTCAAGTAAGATTCTTAGGCAAGATATCGTTTTTTTTTTTCCTCGGAGTAATTTGCATTATGCCAAGTCGGGTAAAACTTGATTACGTACAGAAAGTAAGCCGGCCGTAAAATAAAAAGGCAAACATTGTTGATACTAAAATGAGGAGGATAGAAATTATGTTTAAATTTAACCTAGACAATACCGAGTAACCTTGTTTTAAAGTTAGAAATATAACTTTACTTACGCTTGGTAAGAGTTACCTATTAATATTTGTATTTTCCAATTTTTATTGTGAGCTATACTGCAGAATTGCTCATTTGTTTAATCTTTCTAAATATATTGTTCTCGCCCAGTCAGCTGGGTTTGTAACGAATATGTTTAATACTTGGATCACTTACTTTACAGGTAGATTAACACGAAAATAAGGCATTGAAATAAAGGTGTTCCCTTATAAAAATGTTTGTGCGTCCTCGCCGACATTTTCATGTACGGGCGCCTCTGGTGAGAGCAATAAACTAAGCTCTTCTCAAAAGAAGTTCAAGCGTGTGAAACTTAACAACTTGACTTAATAGAACTATATATATATATATATATATATATATATATATATATATATATATATATACATATATATATATATATATATATATATATATATGTATATATATATATATATTATATATATATATATTATATATATATATATTATATATATATTATATATTATATATATATTATATATATATATATATATATAAAAGTGAACCTGTCTGTCTGTCTGTCTGTCTCTGTGTCTGTGTGTCTGTCTGGCTGTGTACATTTCCCTACGCAATAACTCTGTCAATTTTTAGTCTATAGATTCGAAATTTGAAATACCGGGTACTGAGATTTGGGAAAATCGATGTGACGGGTGTCAGCCAGAAATTTGGCTGTTAAGGGGTCAAATTTCAACGATTTGACCTTTAAGAACTCTACCAAACTCCTCCGAGAATTTTGGGTCTAGACACTTGAAATTTTAGATATAGGTTTCTTGAACCTGGATCTAACTTAATAAAGTCATTTGAGCTCGAAAATATAACTTTTAAGGGGTCATAGTAGGGGTCAAATTTAAAAAAAATTACTCTTTTTTTTTTTTGCTCAGCATACACCTCCAAACACCCGGGCAACGCCGGGCTGAAATGCTAGTATATATATATATATATATATATATATATATATATATATATATATATATATATATATATAGATTGATAGATAGATAGATAGATAGATAGATAGAAACTAATTGATTAAATAAATTCAGGTATATTATTGACATAAACGAAACCAATCATTCCTTCGAAGGAGCTCAGAATGCGTCTATACATAAAATTGTATAAACATTGTGAGGAATCTACGTGGATCGATTAGTGTTTCCATCTTTTTATATTTGGTTAGGACTCCAATTGAACTTTATAGTTCGGAAATCTGGGTTTGTATTACTGTGCACATAGATTAAAAAACAAATATATAACAAATAAATGTTATCAAAGGCAAGATAAGTCACTTTTCTACCAAACTGGATATAATTTTCGTGTTATTATTCAATGTAACATGTTTATTCAGCTCGAAAAACATACAGTGTTTACCGATTTATTGGAAAACTCAAGATTGCGCCTCACCCCCTCTTTAACATTGTAAGTTTGGGAAAAATTGTTATAAATAAAAAAAAATAGAAAAAATACGGTTAAAAAACCGCCGAATATATGTCAACCTATGTCACGGTAACATTTATTGAGCGAGTTTTAACAGTATGTTATCCAATGTTGTATTTATAACACCTTTTCCGAAACTTACCGTGTTAAAGAGAGAGTCACACGCCATATTGAATTTTCCAATACATCGGTGAACACGGTATTGTTTTCGAGCTGAACAAACATGTTACATTGAATAAAAACACGAAAAATATATCAATTTATGTAGAAAAGTAACTTATCTTGCCTTTGATAACAGTAATTTGAACTTTTTCGAAACTATGTGTACAGTAATACAAACCCGAAAATCTTTTAGGACTACAAAGTCCTATGTAGGTCCTTATCAGACAGGAACCTTTTGAAACATTGATCTATTTTTGTAGACGTCTTACAATGTTTATATATATATATATATATATATATATATATATATATATATTTATTTATATGCATATATGTGTGTGTGTGTATTTATCATTTATTGGTTCCCCGACAAAATGAGGGTGAACCTGTAAATTCACCCTTGCCCGTTCGTCCGTTCGTACGCCCGCACTTTTTTTCAATATCTTCGCTTTGGAATTTTTGGAAATTTTACACAAACATTAAACATGGTATGAGTAAAACTAACAGAACGGATTTTCCGAGAAAACATGGGGTGCCCCCTCGCCTCGATGGGTGCCTTTCGGGTTAAAACGGCTAAGATTGACACTTTTATGTTAATTAAAAAAAAAGTTGATGCCTTGGAATTTTATAAAACTTTCTGAAAGTTGTAAGTAACGTATTTTCTATATATAAACTTGTTCGACAATAGTAAAGGAACGGTTGGGCTGATGTATATGGACGTTTTCCCGACTAGCATTACTCAGGCTTTAGGTGCTTGTTATAATCGCGTTGAATGAAGATTGAAACTCCAGCTAGACTGTCACTTTAAAACTCATTGTTGCACCGTTTTTATTGGCTGCTGAATTCTTTCTGACATTTAATATGGCGATGATTCTCTTTTATTACACGAAGTATAAAATTCCACAATGGTTGTCGACGTAATCTATTAGGTTCTCAGTCGAAAAACTGAACAGTAAAAAAAGGTCGGAGATTACACCGCAACAAAATGTGAAAAAAACAATCATCTAATTTGAATATTTCTAAAGTCCTCTATGCATATATAAATTTGGAAATATGAAACTTAGAAACGTTGGGGAGAATAACAATTGAAGCGATACGAATATAACTAACAAGAATAGTAGTAAAACAGGTATTTTTCATATCTGTTTGAATAATTTAGAAATATATATTCTCCATATATTTGTTGTTTTAACGCTCATACAAATTTAAATAAAGTGTTTTTTGATATCACGAGTGTTGTTAAATAGAATTGGACATTTTATATAGTTCAGTTTGGAAGAAAAATCGTTTTCTGTATTCGAATGTAAAATGTAAATATTTTAGAAATCTAAATCAACAAAAGTTGCTTATCTCCACATTAGGCTAAACGAAGTCAAACCTTGGACAATAGAAGGTGCAAATTGTATCGAATGTTTTTTTAAATGGAGAATTCTTATGGTGTTAGTGGAAGCTTACCTATAAATCTAGCACTTATTTAAATAAACATCTGATGATTCTGATGAAATGAAAATATCGATGTGCGTGTGTGAAATTCTACACATAGACTTAGATGAAGGAGAAAAGTAGAAAAGCATATATAGTGAGAGAAAGGGAGAGAGAAAGAGAGAGAGAACGAGAGAGAGATAAAAAGAGAGAAAAAGAGAGAGAGAAAGGGAGAGAGAACGAGAGAGAAAAAAGAGAGAAAAAGAGAGAGATAGAAAGAGAGAGAGAGAGAAAGGGAGAGAGAAAGAGAGAGATAGAGATAGAGAGAGATAGAGAGAAAGAGAGAGAGAGAGGGGAAGAGAGAGAGAGAGTAAAGGAGAAAAGATAGAAAACTCGGATTTTCACTAAGTTTTATCTTATTAGTTTTTTATTACGGAGAAAAAATGAACGCAAAAGAGCAGAACAAAGATAGATATATAGATAGATAGATAGATAGATAGATAGAGAGAGAGAGAAAGAGAGAGAGGGGGAGCAAGATGGAAGAATAAAAGTAAAAAAAATATAAACGCTACTGTTCTCATCTTGAGTGTGATTTTCACAACGTTTCGGTCGATATAACCTCCGACCCTTTTCAGATGTATCCTGTCGAACTCGGGGATTTTGTACAGAATTTCAAGCGGAAACCTTTATTTACTTCACGGGGGTAGCGTGCTCTTGTTCCGTCAGACAGGACTGCATAGAGGTTTTAAGTAATTCGTAAATGTATTTTTAGGTCGCCCACACTGAGGATTGAACCTTCAACCTTCAGAAACATATCAATTTTCGATCTGTCCAATGATACAGTTCACAATGGAAAACGCAATAACAATAAATTATCGTTTCTAGATGTGCTGATAACTCGTACAAGTGAGGGGTTTATGTCATCTGTATACGGAAAGCCAACTTTCAGTGGGCAGTATCTAAACCTCAAATCCCACTATCCATATAATGTAAAGAAAGGAATCGTTGCCTACACCACTAAGCAATATCAATATGTAATAACATCATTGCATATCAAAAAGAGATGGACAATTTAAGAGAAACCCTCCATTGAAAAAACAATCCCAAGAGTATGAGATCATCTCCAAGAAATCTGGACCAGACACAAAAGGACACAACTCAGAGACTCAACACAGTTTGGATACCATATATGAAGAGGTTGTTTGAAAAAAAAACTTTAACGAATATGTAATCATGTAACATAAGAACAATAATTTGTGTGGGCAGTCGAACAATACATTTGCAACTTCGGACATATTTTTGTAGATAAATAAGATATGTAAAAAAAAAACAGACATTTTTCTGAAATTTAACTTTTTTTATTTTCAAATTATGCATGCTGTAAATATCCGTAAATTATATTTATATTAGCAGAGACTCACGACATTGTCTTGGTATTAATGATGATTACGCTTCCATATTTTTATTGTCATCGACATTTGTGGAATTGCTTATCTTTCAAGTAAATCGATTGATCATATGCTCTTGCACTGAGTGGAAGCATCAGCTCCATTCGCGCAATTATTAATGCACAATTCATTGTAATCTGCATTGCACTTTTGAGAACCTATTGTTGATTTTGTAAAAAAAAAAGTTATGAAGGCTTGAATTCAAGTTTAAAATACAAAAGTCATGTATCATGGCCCGATTGTTCTCAAAACAGAACCATTAATTTTGAGTCATATAAAAGATTGAGTTTGAATGCCTGAATTTACTCTTTGTGCGGTGACTATGGTTTTAAGGTACGTTAAAAATTAAAAAAATCCAATACCATGGAGAAATTGTGCGTTAAATAGAAACATTCATTTCGAACGCGCCTGTATCATACAAACGAATCTACTATTTAGTTTATATGTTGGACATTCCGGTATGTGTGGTAATAAACTTCTCAAATGCACTTGAGATGTTAGGCTTTGTAAAGTGTTAACTCTGGGCAAAATTGACTGTTCCTTTTTTTATCGGATTATTTTGATTAGCATAATTATTGAAGATACTACGACACAAAAACTGTCTAAGAACACTGTCAGGTACATAATGCAATTTCTTGTAAAATATTTATATAAATCGGCCCAGCTGGTTTCAAATTCCTAGGGAATGACCTCATCGTCACAAAAAAATTCCTTTTATAAAGAGTATGTATTGACATTTTTTTTTGATCTGGAACAGTATATTAACTTGTAATTAATTCGGAAAGCTCTCTGCGTTGCAGTTACAGATTCGCCATTTTTAAAAACATGTATCGATTAAGAGTACGATGTCCCCTAGTCCAAACCATATTTCTTCATGAGAGTATATGGCAAAATGGCAAACTATTAGCTAAATGAAAACATCATTTATACTCGAATGAGTTCATTGGAAGTTTAAAATGTCGTAATCATTTTTGCCGCAGCTTGTACAAGTAATTATATATTTTCTAAATAATCTAGCAGTCTTTGTAGGTTTTTTCTCACTAATCATATCTTTGTTACGAATTTTTAATAGTAATAATTAGCAATTTTGCATAGTAATAGTTAGCAATGCAATGATTAATGCAAGTAAAACCGAAATAACTAATCGTATTATTTCGATTCTTTGGACTACTGTTCTAATCTTGAAATTTTCACAAGGTTTCGGTCGATTTAACCTCCGACCCCTTTTAGGGTATTTTTTTTTTGTTTTTGTTTAACTCGGGAATTTGGACGCACTTTGGAGAGGAAACATTAATTTACTTCACGGAGATGGCATGCTCTCTTTCCGTAAGCCATGACTGGGAAGATGTTCAACGTAATTCAGAATTGCATATTTTGATCGTCAATACTGCGGATTAAATTTTTACTTTTTACGTTTGTAAGTACTCTAACTGCGACGCCACAACTCTTTCACGATTGTTCTCATACGAATGTTGAGATCCTTAAAACTCTTTCATTTTCAGTTTAAATATTACAATACATTACTACTATATAATGTTATATATATATATATATATATAATATATATATATGTTATATAATGTATATATATATTACTGTATATTTATATATATATGTATATATGTATATATATATATATCTATATATACATATATATATATATATATACATCTAAATTCCCGAGTTGGACAGAACCATTCTGGCGTTCGACAAGATACTTGAGGAAAGGCGTGTATTACACTTACAAAGACGCTGTGAAAATAATATTCTATATGAGGACAGAAGGCCAAATAATCCAAATAATATGAATAACCAATCCTCATATTCAATTTCAGAAAAGAAAACAAATTATATTATTTAATAATTATGTGTTGCAATGAGTACGAGTATTTTGCGTTAAACTCCCCTATACAACAACATGCGTTACTAGAGATATACGTGTAGTGCAGAAACCTTTTATATAGAGATTTCTAATTACCTACGTGATGCAATGCGCGAGTGCGGTTGTTTTCTCTGGACAAGGAAGTGTTACGACAACTTATCATGATATTACTGCCTTCTGGCGAAATGTTAAAAAAACGTATTCCCATTCAAACTTATATTCTTCGATATGATTAACACTCAAGAAATGGTTAACCTTCTTGAAGTAGAAACACTTAGTCAAATACTCTACCAGATGATATATTCCTCTCTGGAACTCCGGATATGCCAAGAAAAATATATACTATAACATAATGGAGAGATAAAAATAAATGTTCCTCAGTTATTGGTGCAAACATAATATCATTTTTGTACATATTTTACGTATGGTTTCTGAATTTAGTAATTGATAAATATATATATATATATATATATATATATATATATATATATATATATATATATATATAGTCATGTCCTTTGTCATTTTAAAACGCTTTTTTGCTCTATCGAATCGACTCGTGTCATTCGTTATCATTCTCAGTTCCTTCGTTCATTTTTGCAGGCTTTTCGAAAACATGGACAAAATTCAAAACCGCAAGATTTTCTTGTTCCAGTTCCAACTAGACCGAAATGCTGACTTTGCAAAATATTAACGAATTAGGCTACGAGACTGAGGCATCCGTTATATTCACCGGATTATCACTTTTACACGCATCCTAACTTCCTGCGCGAAAAATGCTTCAAACGCCGAGAGTATGTGCTGATTCTAATGGTTTTGATTTCGATGAATAACGTTTATTATAAAAGGCGTTAGGATCTTTGAAATTGAACGTAAAAAAATGGCATTATGTTTGCGCCAACCATGTGAGAAGCAAAGGAGAAATAAAATAAATATTCAAATATCTGTGTATGTGATATAAATATTAAGCATAACTCCCCCCCCCCCGTTCATGTCTGAACACCTTCACTGAAGTAAATAAAAAAGACAAGATTATTAACTAAATAGAAAACATGTTAATGGAATCCACACTCTATGTATTTTTTGTTGTTTTAGCGTTCCCTCGAATTGAGATTCGCTTACAAGTCATAGAAAGTAACGCCGTTTTACATACAAATATGGACAAGGCTTATCTGATTTCCAGGCAGGTGTTGTCAATTTCGATTTTTTTAGATATCAATACGGTTGTGTGAAAAGTAAAAAAAGAAATCATATTATGTATGCTTTGGTGAAAGATTTTATTTGCTTAGATCGCATTCGATGAGATATTTTCTGATTTCAAACATTATGTCAATGTGTGTTTATATTGTCTCAGACTGTCAACACGAAGTTACTCGATTTTAACAGTACGACTCTTTTAGCCAGAAAAATCATCTGACCGATTTTACAGGTCCTCTTAATAGGTATTTTGCCCTTGCTTGAAATAATGCAATCGTTGTTTATAATTATTAGCTAATGGGTTAGATTAGGTTATGTGTAAACGACAGACAGAATTGCAACGCGCTTGAGAAGACCTTTCGCCAAATTTCAAAATTAAGTAAGTGTCAATTGTTTGGTGATGTAATTACGCCTATAGACACGTACTCACGTATGTAATCCTCCCACCCAAACCCCCTGTGTGTATTATACTCCCAGGATTGTTTATTATGACAGGCCGATTGCACGATTTTATAGGGATATTTATTAACTTTCATTAAGAGTTTAATTCCATGTGGCTTGGAGGACAAATTGTAATCCACAACGCCAAAGTAAGTTGTGTTGACATGGTTAGAATCGCACGAAGAAGCAGATAGATTCATACATTTGCATTTCATTAAGCGTTTGTCGAAGACAAAATTAAACAGATTCGATAAAACCTACACCCAACATCCGACCATGGTTCTCTCCAGAGTGTGCTGTCGCTATTGCGCACAGAAATCACTTTTTCCATTGCTTCTAAATTAATAGATGCACCGATGCTAAAGCCGCTTTCAGGACTGCCAGCAACCACTGTAAAAGAGTAATAAAAAACGCGAGAGAGCTGTATGCTCAACCCCTTAAGTCCAAAGTAGCTGATCAGCGGCTGAGTTCCCACTATATTTTTGCAAATAACAAACAGGATCCTGAACAGAACCATGTGCTCTATCTCAACTCTCATCAATGGACCTGAAGTTATCTCGTCAGAATCAGACAAGGCAGAATTCTTTGCCAAAACTTTGCCGCTAATTCTACCTTATGCAACCACGGCCGCCAACGTCAGTAATTCTTCCTACATCTGGAAATGTTCTAGACGACATACAAATATTAGTGCGTGATGTTGCCAAGCTAATGAAAAATCTTGATTCCAGTAAGGCAACTTGCCCTGACGTATTCTTATTAGAGTGCTGAAAAAACTTTGACCAGAAGTATCTCTCATACTTACAAAACTGTTTAAGTGTTGTCTTAAAGAAAATTGGCTCCCAAATTTTTGAGAAACCTTATCAGTACAGCAGAATTAGTCTCCTGTGTGCCATGAATTAGTTGCTGGAACCTGTGTTAAATAGAAAAGTAGTCAACCACATAAGCAAAAATAAACTTCTTAGTGCCATACAATATGGTTCTGCTAGATCTACATCAGCTGTGCTTACAGTCATATCTCATGAGATTAACGAATCTCTTTACGGAATTTTCCTTTATAGGGCAGTTGCTCTTGACATATCAAAGGCCTTTGAGAAAGTATGGCATAAAGGTCTACTTCACGAGATTTCCAATCACGGTATAGCTGGAAATGTCTTCTCAGTTATTAAATCATTTCCCTCTGATAGGTTTATAAGAGTACTGCTTGATGGGCAGAAATCAGAAACTCACAGTATTAATGCTGGAGTCCCTCAGGGGTCTATCCTGGGGCCAACTCTCTTCCTAATCTACATCAATGATCTTCGAAATCGCATCCTTAGATCATTAGTAGACATTTATGCTGATGACACTACAATCTTTGGCAGTACATCAAAAACCGTAAATAAATTAAACCGTAATCGGCCTTTTGTGACCGCTCCAACAAAGATCAAAGTGTAGTATCTGTTCAGCAGATGCTGCACTTAAAAAATTGTCCTTGAAGCGATGTTTCTGGTCCATGTAGGGGCAACCCTGCATTCCTAGAAGCACTGCCAGCTCCCCTTCCTCTCCACTTGGGAAGCTAGCCCCTCTTTTTCCCTCCCCCGCCCATTTCTTCACATAAAAAACGGCCTTATGCCTAATTTGCTCACGTAGGAAGCAAATAAATACAGCCTTCAGTGGCATTTCGTGTCGGAACGTTTAGAAAACAATTAGCGTTGATCGATGTGGAGAAAATATTTCATATCAGACAATTGCTATTAATTTAAGAGTCCCCCTTTTGAGGGGGAACTTGGTTTCCCAAACGCTGTAAGGACTGTTCCGTCTGCCTGCTTTCCACCTGACTAAAACTTGGATCGTTAACAAATTCCTAATGAACCGCCCTCTTATGTAAACACTTCATCAAATCTCCACACTAACGTAATGTACTTGCAATAACCCTTATCCCTGAGTGGCTTCCGGACCTTGATAAGTGGTGACCACTGTGTAAAAAAAAAAGAAACAAATAAATGGAACGGCGGAAAGCTGAACTAACGTTCATTTCTTCACTTTTTGATTGGAATCGCTAAACTTAAACGCTGTTTACTTTCTCTGGTTTCGGAGCGTAACGGTGGGATGCCAAGGTTACTTTCGCGTTCTTTTTTTGCCTTCTAATAACCGGTTATCGGTTTCGAGCCTGCCTGCCTACTAACACCTTTTTTTGTTGTTTTTACTCATCCAAACACCAGATATCCGGCGATGGGTTTTAATAACGATGAATTTAGACAAATAGGGTTATGCAAAATTGAAAAAAAAAAAAAAAAAAAAAGAAACAGACAGGATTTAAATCCGTCCTGCAATATTCTTTTTAAATATTAATAATTTGCTTTCGCTTTCATTTAGATGAATTAGTTAATTGACTTTTTTCACACTTTAAATACCTTTTAATTTTTATTATAAATAGGTTAATTTTATTTATCCTTTAAGAATAAATCGAACCATTATCAAAACTAACTTAATCCTCAAATTAAATATCCACTTCCATTTTATTACACCGAATAGGTTTGCCTAAATCCGTCTATACTCCTATGAATTCTTTTTCTTTTGTGTGTATTGATATTCATATTAACCACCCTTTTCTCTATTTATTTAATAAGAAAATACAATTTTCTTATATATGGTTCGTGGATATGCATTCACTAACAAAAGAGCTAGCGAATTTGCATATTCTTTTAAACATTCATTTCAATTAATTCCTTATTAGTTATTTTTAGGTTTTCTTATGGGATGATCATCATTAGTTTATTATTACGTGTAATTATATTCATGCAGATATTCTATATGATTTATTAAGCATAATATATGCGAAAAATGTTTACGGTAAACACAAAATTGTTTCCTTATATATTTATGTATACACATATATTTTTGTTCAATCTATAAAAGTGAACGTGTCTGTGTGTGTGTGTGTACATTTGCCTACGCAATACCTTTGTCAATTTTCAGTTTACAGACTCGAAATTTGATATACAGATCACTGAGATGTTGGAAAATCCTTGTAATTTGGCTGTTAAGGAGACAAAGTTCAACGATTTTTCCTTTGAGAACTCTACCAAACTCCTCCGACAATTTTGGGTCTAAACACTTGAAATTTGACATATCGGTTCCTTGGGCATGGATCTAACTCAATAACTTGATTCGAGCCCAAAAACAATAAATGTTAAGAGGTCATAATAGGGGTCAAACTTTAAAAAATGGATCGCTTTTTTATGCTCAACATACACATCCAAACACCTGGGCAACGCCGGGCCGAAGTGCTAATATATCTATAAAAATGAAAGTGTATGTCTATCTACGTGTGTGTGCGGGTGTGTGTGTGTGTGTGTGTCTGTCTGTCTGTCTGTGTATATTTCCCGAAACAATAAAATAAACACGTATCACTCTTCAGACTCTAAATTTGATAGACGGGGTACTGAGATTTGAGAAAATCTTTGTAATTCGCTTTCGGTCAGAGATTCGGCTGTTACGGGGTCGAAGTTAAACGATTTGACCTTTGAAAACTCTACCAAACTCCTCCGCCAATTTCGGGTATAGACAATTGAAATTGTATATATAGGTCCCTTGGACATGGATGTTTCTTAATAACTTGATTTGAGCCGAAAACAATAAATGTTAAGGAGTCATAATAGGGGTCAAAGTTTATTACACAATTTGACCTCTGGGGTGTCTACCAAATTACTCCGACAATTTCTGGTCTAAACATTTGAAATTTCGCATAAAGGATATGCAGAGATAGGGTAAACTTTTTAATCGGTTTAGGTCGAACATTTTTAGTTACCAATATATAAATGCATGTATGTATATTTACATGTCTGCCTTAAACTTTCGACAGAGGCGACGAATTTTCACAAGATCATAATCGTTTTGAAACTCGTCCCTTCATACGACAAGTACCGAACAATTGGCTAGAAAGATTATTTTTTCACCCTCAAGTAGTTGCTTTTCAACTAGTTTACTTTTTTCGTCTATATTTTCGAAAGTCATCCCCTGTTTTCCATTGTCTGGCCTTAATCTAAACCTACGTCAGTTCCGGTTTGGCGGTGGTCGTAACAGCAAAGACGACACATTTTTCCGTTCTTTTCCTCTTTCGCGGTACGCCTGCCTTCTTACTACCAAATTTTTTTTGCTAAAAATACACCTCCAAACACCCGGGCAATACCGGTCACCCATGTAAGTTAATATATATTTTTTATAATGTTCTAAAATACAAAAATTAAAGTATGTGTTTTAATTCCTCTATAGGTTTTATTATAAATTTGATTTGCTGATAGGTTATGCTTCCGTAGAACTTATGCGCAACGCTTTGTCTGTTAGTATTAGGGCTAAGACAACACCATATTCTTTTCATTGTTTTTTTTTACTCTAGACTGTGTATCCGTTGATATCGTATACGCTTTTATATAGTTTTGATTCTCAGGTATATAACCATTGATAGTTTATATGTTTATGTAGAATGATGTGATCCTGGGTTGATTAACTTTGTGTAACTCTGTCGGATATATACTCTAGAGTAAAAACGATAAAAAGAATATGCTGTTGTCGTATCCTTAGTTATTATGACCCTGGATCTGTTACTAATCCCTAGCTTTTGCAGGTAAAGTTGCAAAAATATTTTAATAAACAACGTGTTCTTTATTCAATATCTAAAGCTTTTACTTTTGAAATAATTCCATGAAATAAATATGCATCTTCCAGTAGATGTTTACTATATATTTATTTAACTTCCAAATTTATCTGGACATTTTAGTTATCAACGCTGCCGTAGAAAACATCTCTCATTATAACATTTTTTTCCTGTGTATGTTGCCCTTTTAGATATTAAGGCTTTAATCTTTCAAACACAATCAGAAAACAATCAGAAACGTTAAATGAATATGATATCAGTTTCCACCAGTAAATTCCACGTAACGATTAAATAGATATTTGGCGGTTATTACTTTAAATGCTGCCATTTATTATCTATATGTTGTGAAGATTTGCATATCTCGCAGATTCACCATTCCATTCAAATGTTTCTAGTTTCTATTTTTAAGACGCGTTATTGTTTTTGTCTCACGATGAACTCATTTCGAAGAGTTGTATACTGCAGAATACCTCACGCAATATTCTATTATTTCACCTGTCTGTTTAGATGTAAGTATTATGCATGTATGTGTTTGTTTGTATGTCTGCCTAAAACTTTTGACATAGGCAACATATTTTTACCCGATCGGTATTATCTTCAAGCACGACCCTTCGGATGAAAAATATCGACAAATTGGCAAAAAACGTTAATTTTTCACCCTCTACTGGGCACTTTTCTAAAAAAGGAGATCGCCTTTCTCGCCGATATTTTCGCAAGTCGATTGACTAGCCTTAATTTAAACCTTCACCCCTTCCGGTTTTACAATAGACACAATGGCAAAGACGTCAGGTATTCTTTTCACGTTCTTTTCTCCTTCGCGGTACGGGTTTAAGCCGTTCTGCCTACTACCATTTTTTTCTCCGCACACACCTCCAAACACTCGGGCAACGAAGGGCACCCAGAGTAGTGTGTTAGAAAACCAAATCTGCTCATATAAAAAGCAAAGTGCTGAAACCTTAGAAAATGGCCTTGTAGTTCCTCGAATTAAAGGGAGATAACATAATATTATATATATATATATATATATATATATATATATATATATATATATATATATATATATATATATATTACTTAAAGCGTCGTTGTTTTTTGATGCCGTTTGGTTAAGAGAAAATTGTTCAGGCATATCTGACTGATTCGGTTGTTCCTTTATCGGATCATTTCTACTTTCTTTATCATGGACCTTCATTCTTTTTCCGTTTTAATTACTCCATTCCGATCGATGCATTTCACGTTAATCCTTCGATATAATTAAAACACAATGGTTTCCTGTTTTAATTGTTAACCTATTTCTTTTTCGCTCACCCAACTAATTAAAAATCCAATCATTTTAATTTAAATCTTCTTCATTAAATGAGTTTTAATATCTCATTTGGAATTCTTTAATCATGAATTGCAAAACGATGAACTGCAATTGACCGGATTTTTCCATTTATTTATTTTTTTTTCTCTTTATGATCTCACGCGATTACACTCGCTCTACCAGATTTCGAATCAAAATACATTAAAAATAATCGAAGATATTTATAATAAAGAAATACTCTTCTCAGTAATGCTGCTATATCTGCCACTATTATATATAACAAGAAAGCCTCCAGGAGGTGGCCGGTTGTTAAGTACGCATAATTATTATATTCTAATCCATGCACAGTTTTCTTTATTATTATAGATTCTTTTTCGATTGGTTATTTGCCAAAATATAGTATTGATTTAAAACGGCATTAAAAAATATGTCTAGAATCGAAGCAAAGGCGTTTATGAATGTGGGATTAGTCGTTTGGACTATGTTCAGCGTCGTTACCGTCTGAGCTCCCACGGATAAATAGGAAGTCTAATAATTATGCGGCCTTGAGCTAGGAATGTTTAATTTTGCGCATGCACAAATGAAACAACAGGCGTAATAATTTATTCGATTTACCCTGCCAGAGTCAACTATTTTGTCTTTATTTTTAACTACCAGCTACAGAAATAAAATCGGAAGTGAAATAAAACCAATCATAAGAACAATAGACAAATAATAAGTAATTTATTAACGCTAAATTCTCTAAAGAATATGGAAATTACTAAACATTTCTCCCACTGTTCGCTTATGAATAACTGATTACATAAAAAAGTTGTTCTCAAGGGTAAATATTTGGTGACCGACTGTGTGACTACTTCTAGTGATTAAATATTGATATTTATAATATTTGTCATAGAAGCACGTTAAAAAGAGAATGGACAAATCGGAATCAGATGAAAGGCAGAGAAGATACGACGGATAACAATAATGAAAACAGATGAAACCCTCAGGAGAACCCGGCAATGAGGAAAGCAACCGACATAAACTGCGAAGACATATCATCATCTGGAATGCTGCAGTATGAATACATCCACGGGAACGAAGAACATCAAAACCGTAAACGACTAAGAGTAAATAAAGACCCAAGAGAACGGAAAAGGGAGCTCCACTGGACGAGTACGAAAACGAATTGAGTATTGGGGTATTTTTTTGGTCAAGAAAACCGAAAGTAATACAATTGGACATGACCAGCGAGGAAGCAACTATATTTAGAGAACGTGAATTCAATTGCGCTGGTTCCTGAGAGATGAAGAGAACACTCAAAATCTGTGAGAACTGTTATCGCTTAGATTTAAGGGAATACCACAGGTCATTTCCAGTGAGTGATTGCTAGTTATGTTCTCTGTGATTACTTTTATTAAGTTGATGATGATGATGATGATGATGATGATAATAATAATAATAATAATAATAATAATAATAATAATAATAATAATAATAATAATAAAAAAAAAAAAAAAGAAGAAGAACACAAGAACAAGAACAAGTACAGTTGGACCCTGGGATATGATGGCCCCCGAATACAGTTTTTTTCAGGTTACGATGTGGAATTGGATGTTTTCCAGCGTCTGGTTATGGTATTTTTCCTTCCTTGTCGTGTTATTTATAATGTTATTTGATTATATACATGTGTAATGCATATTAGGGTAGGTTGATTTTCAACTTTTTTTGGAAAATGTAAAAGGTTGAAGCAGAGAAAGTTGCACAAACATATGGGGTATACAAATATAAATAAATTAGGTTTCCAACATCAGGCATCGGATGCTAATTTGATTTTAAAGACCGTCTATTTTGAGACACGGAAAAAAATCCTTATCTGTGAAAGATTTGTGAGAAATTATTTAGTATTTTGCAGTTTCAATCATAACAAGTTGTTTTATATATTTAAATAAACGATATAATGACTGATATGCTAAATATTAAACAAAATTATAATTGCCCCCCCATACTGAGGTGGCGGCAATTACAAAATTCTATAAATGATGCATTCTACTTTGTTTTATGACTGCAAAATTCAATACTTTTTACTATTAATGAAAAAAAGAAGTTTTTATTCTGTTTGGAAAAAAGTCTTAATAAAACCTAAAACAAATTATTTACCTATCTCTAGGCAGTTATCTATGCTTGTATAAAAAACCCAAAACGATTGGCAAGTAAAAAAGCTATTTTTTTACCATAATATCAAAATTCTCCCTATAGGATCCCTTTGAAGCAAAAAATGGCCTCATTTCATGGCATAAAATCTTAGCAATAATATGTCTATGTCTTGCTTCAAGTTTATAGACTGATTGGCAGGCTTCTGATGTCAATTTTACAGCACTTTCCACACTTTGTGAATGTGCAGGCAAATCAGGTAACTCTGGCTTTCTGCCGCTCATAAATAATTACTAAAGTTCATGATATGATAATTCTTCAGTTAGTGCTGGCTCTGAACCTCCACTTTGATAAATGTAAAGCGTCAAAATTTATTGTTGATATTTTTTTAAACGCTTTTTCACTGGTTCCCCACTACTAAATAATTATTAATTTTATTAACTTGAACAAATGAACACAACTTTTATTTTAATTAATTTTTTTTTAATTTAATAATTAAAAATGAATGTATAAATCGAAATAAACAATTTGATCAGTTTTATATGAATGTTTACTTACCTAATGATTAAAATTCTTCGTATAGCTTCTTATCTCACTTCCATTTAATCTGATTTTAAGAAAGAGAACAGAATATTCTCTGGCAAAAGGGCAAAAGCATTAAACTGATGATTGCTTAAAGCAATTTCCTGAATTTCTGGAGGCTGCTTTTTTATTTGCCCAATTATTTTAAAAATATACATTTGCTGGTCATGAAATTTATTATCCAGTTTAATTTCAAACCAGCTAACTGTATAAACTTCTACAATAAAACTAATCAGCTGGTGCATTTTTCTGGTCAATTCAGATGAATAAATTTTACGGGTCCACAAACACATTAATCGGATTGCCAGAGTAAGCCATTTTGCCTGATTTAAAGGTCAGATCCTTCATGCTGTATACTGAGGGTCTACTTTACCCCTTGAAATACCAACACATACTCTAAAAGTAGTCTTTGGTCACCAGTGAGATCACTTTCTGTTAGTTCAGAATACCTGCCCTCCAGAGGACTACTCACTGGAAAAATGTTAACTTGGGGTAAATGATGGTAATTGTTGGCACATAATTTTCCGAGTTGACCCGTAAATGATGTTGGGCTTCGTGCACTTCCATCAAGGAATTGAAATAATGTCCTAAAAGGAAGCTCATTCTGGTGTAGAGAACAACCAATAGTGTATATTTTTCTATACAGCTTGTTTTCTAGTGAGGAAACCAGTATTGGTGCTTGTGTTATCTAAAAGGAGAACCTTTAAAGTATTGACACTCTCATACTTTTCTAGAACTTTGTGAACTTCATCTGTCAGAACAGCGCCAGTTGCTCTAACAGTAGGAATCACTCTATGTCTTAGATACACCCTCTTACTTCCACATCCCATCTCCTTCGTAAATGTCAAGTGATGCTCTTGTCCTTTAGCTTTTCTTCGATTTTTGTTTCCTTTTTCATTGACAGTTTCCATGTAAAATAAAGTGTCTTTCTCGTGTTTCCCATCATCACCAATGCAGACAAGATTTCTAATTTTTTGATTATGCTTTTGATAAGCATTATTTTTTTATCTTTCTTTTTCTCTGTCAATTTTGGATTTATCAAGAAATTTTTTTTTTAAATCAATATTTGATTTTAGAAGGCCCGCAGCCTGTAGATCCAAAAGAAAAGCATTTGCAAGACTTGCACCTAGGTTTGATGAGACATCACCTCTGATGAGTTCAATGGCATAACGAGGAATTTTTATCAGGCTGTAAATACTCTTACACTCTTCCTCTGGCTCAAAACTTTCATCTGTTCCATCACTATTTTCTGATGTCAGAATGATATTCTGGTCATGGGATGTTGAAGCAATAGGCGGGGGGGGGGGGTGAATCAACTTGCTTTTCTCCTAACACAGTTAACTTTTTAGATTTTGCGACTGCAGCTTTATCAACAGGTCTCAGTTGAAAATTGCCTTCGAGTCCTATTTTATTTCTTTGGTCCTTCAAATACTCTCTCCTCCACAGGAACCTGCATTAGAAAATTCGACAAATGTTTATTCTAATCTACGCTAATCTTAGAAATAAATTCTATTTCACGTAAAAAAATTGTAATTTCTTTTCTCACTGGTTTACATAAAATACAAGTATGGAAATTCATTTAATTTAAGATGTCTATGATTGTCATCAAAAAGATTTTTTCAAACAAACAAGAGAAATTTAAAAAAATAGAATAAACTAACCTTTTTTTATGGGACAGGTACAGACAATATGCTTTGACTGACAATTTTCTTTTTTGCATTTAATACTTTTGGCATGACAACTTGCAATTGGCAGGTCACACGAACAAGATGAAATATCAAATAATTTGTCAATTTGTAATTGACCAGAAGACTTTTGGCATATGCGGATAAAACGTTTCTATTTATTTGCTTAGTTTTTTTTTTAAGCAGGTGTCCTGCAATTTGTGTACAATCCATTTTTCAGTTAATAGGGGCAAACTGGAATTTACTGCCTTCCAAATATCTTTAACATCATTTGCCATTAATTTTGAAAGGGCAAATTTATTTAACTTTGGGCGAGAATTCTTCATGTAATAACCATATTGAATAATCTGACGGAAAGTAGGGATTCTGCTGTATTTAATGGAAAAGGTGTGCCCACAAATTGTGTAGAAATAGTTCGTTTCCGACTCATGGTTAGAAAAATATCTGCAAAATACATATTTTATGATATGGTAAGAAATTAAACAAAAGAAATTATGAATTAAATTTAAAATTTGGAAAAATTGGTAAATATCAAAAAAGAAATAATAAAGGTTTGCTAAGATATAAAATACAAAATGTAATAATTTCTATATTTGAATTAAGCTCCGGTTAACAAAGTAAACACACGTGTGAACACGAAAATGAAGCCGATTACTTGGCAGTGTAGACAGAAATATTAACCGGATAAAATAAAGCCCTGGTTTATTAGTTGTTTAATTCATTTTAAATGAAATATTTTGCAGGGTGTCTTTTTATATCGACACTCAATTAGTTTTCTAAAAATAAAATAGATATTACAAACAAAAGAAAAAACGTATTGTTTATACTCCCTTCATATGTTTTCTTCAAAACCGGCATGAATATGACATGCTTATTCTTTTATTTAACACCGGCACCCTGCGACATAGACGCAGCTTATTGAGTTTTTCAATGTTTAAATTCATTTTAGCAAAAAACGATGGAGTTTTAGAAAAAAAGTATTTTGTGTTGTTATTCTTAATGCTATTTAACAACTTTCTCTGCTTAGACCTAGTCATAATGCCAAAATCGACCTACCCTAATGCATATGTTTCTAAGTTTTATATGATGTACTGTATAAAATTTTGCATGGACCGACCATGCGATTTCATATTACACTCCAAACCCCGGAACATATTAATGCCGTATCCCGGGATTCTACTACTACTACTACTACTACTACTACTGCTAATAATAATAATAATAAGAAGAATGATAATAATAAAAATACTACTACTACTACTACAACTACTACTAATAATAATAATTATAATAATGATAATAAAATAATAGTTGTTTTACTGCTACTTTCTTTCATAGGCTTATTTTGAACTGAATACATTCTATCTCAATTGAAAAGATTGTAAACTGTCATGATCGCTTTCCTCTTATTGAATACAATACAATACGACTATCCTGAATCTATTTTCTTAATTACAAATATTAGATGTATATTTATTAAAACCCAGCAACAGATAAATGAGGACACTTATATCTGGCATGAGTTACAAACTTATAAATTGCTTAATACGAACATACTTTAATACGTGGCCCTATTTCTGATCTCCTGGCATTTTAATTAAAATACGCTCTTCCAGAATTGCGCGTTTATTGTCGAGATATCTGAACGATTTAACATATGGATTTCTTGGCTGTGCGTTTAATTATTTTCTTTGTATCATGAGTTTCTTGATGTTTTAAAATTAATTTGGATTCAAGAAAATGTATTAGAACAACAAAAGCGTTCGAAGGCAAAACGCTATAAAGCTATTTTTTTAAAAGGCGAATGAATTGAATCTAGTTTATTAAAAATGAAAGCAATAAAACAAACATTTTGGTAGCATATTATATAAAACACGATATTATTAATTAGTTAAATGTTTTAAATACTTAGGGTTTTGTAGTGGTAGTTTCGTAATCTTTAAAATTGCGTTTATTGAGTTTTGCATGTCGTGATAATTTCAATATTCTGAAGAAGGCGTGTGTATCGTTTTACCTTGAAGCCTTTATCTAAAAAGCAATCGGGTATGTTGTGCCGATCCAGAGAGTGATGTGAATGAATGCCATACCTCGATAAACCACTTACGTGCGCAATGGACAAAAAACAAATACGTAAATGTCCATCCTCATAAAAAGCCATTAAACAATGTACGATTTCATAAGATAAAATATCTGCAATTGTTGTATGTACTGTATGGGTATAACAACCAGTTACGTTAAATATGCAGCTTGTGTCACTTTTGTTTTTTACGCTTTTATCACCCTTCTAGGTCGTGTTGCAACTTGGACACAAGAAGATTCTATAAAGGGCACTATGAAGCGAGTTGAGCATCAAGATCTCTGTTCACTTCACATTTTAATCAAATGCACGGGCTCTTGTATTAATAGAAATAGTACTTTCTCCCGCCACACTTGACCTTTTGGACAAGATCAAAGTGTAGTATCTGTTCCGGCAGATGCTGCACTTAAGATGGTTTGTACCAGTCAATGGAGGGGAAACCCTCTATACTGGGACAATTATTATTTTTGGTAACCAGAGTGCCCCCTTTTTGCCTACTTTAAGGGGAGCTGGTTTTTACCTCACATTAAAAACGGCCTTGTGCCTAATGTGCTCAGTGGGGGAGCAAATAAACACCATCTGTTCCGGCAGATACTGCACTTAAGATGATTTGTACCAGTCAATGGAGGGGAAACCCTCTATACTGGGACAATCGCCTGGGTAATACCTAGGAGGTCCACCCTCCCAGGCCTTGCCACCGGGCTTTCCGGTGGGGCAAGTTTATTGCTTGCTGCCTGAGGCGCCCCGACCGGGGAATGCCGACGGGGTTACTCAGGCAATTTTTAAAATTGCAGGAGTGCCCCTCCTTTAGGGGAGCCTGCGGGGTTCCCACTTTCCGGCCTTGTGCCACATTTTGCTGATGTGGGCAGCAAATAAATATCAACCCTCTATACTGGGACAATTATTATTTTTGGTAACCAGAGTGCCCCCTTTTTGCCTACTTTTAGGGGAGCTGGTTTTTACCTCACATTAAAAACGGCCTTGTGCCTAATTTGCTCAGTGGGGGAGCAAATAAACACCATCTGTTCCGGCAGATACTGCACTTAAGATAATTTGTACCAGTCAATGGAGGGGAAACCCTCTATACTGGGACAATTATTATTTTTGGTAACCAGAGTGCCCCCTTTTTGCCTACTTTTAGGGGAGCTGGTTTTTACCTCACATTAAAAACGGCCTTGTGCCTAATTTGCTCAGTGGGGGAGCAAATAAATACCACCTGTTCCGGCAGATACTGCAAGCTATGACTAGCTATGACTAGCAAGGACCAGATGTGGGGGCAACCCAACATGCCTGACCATTAACCAGCTCCCATTTCCCACCTCTCGGGAGCTGGTCCCCTTTTTCCCTTCCCCCTCCCTTCACTCCTAACATTAAAAATTGGCCTTGTGCCTAATTTGCTCGGTGGGGGAGCAAATAAATACCATCTGTTCCGGCAGATGCTGCAAGCTATGACTAGCTATGACTAGCAAAGACCAGATGTGGGGGCAACCCCACATGCCTGACCATTAACCAGCTCCCATTTCCCACCTCTCGGGAGCTGGTCCCCTTTTTCCCTTCCCCCTCCCTTCACTCCTCACATTAAAAATTGGCCTGGTTCCTAATTTGCTCGGTGGGGGAGCAAATAAATACCATCTGTTCTTCAGATGCACAGGCCCAATCAAAGTGTAGTATCTGTTCCGGCAGATGCTTCAAGCTATGAATAGCTATGACTAGCTATGACTAGCAAAGACCAGATGTGGAGGCAACCCCACATGCTTGACCTTTAACCAGCTCCCATTTCCCACCTCTCAGGAGCTGGTCCCCTTTTTCCCTTCCCCCTCCATTCACTCCTCACATTAAAAATCGGCCTTGTGCCTAATTTGCTCGGTGGGGGAGCAAATGAATACTATCTGCTCTTCAGATGCGGCACTTCCATTTCTCGTTCTCTTTCAGTGGAGGAGAAATCCTTCACGACTGAGACAATTTTTATTTTTGTACCTTTTCTCTACGTTAAAAAAACGACCCTGGTGTCTAACTCCATCCCGTCGGGAGACATTGTAAATAGGTACTTTAGAAACGATCTTTTACGTAATTATTAATCCTCTGATGTACTCCTACCGTAAAATGTTGATAGAAAAATTACGGCATTGTTTTGCGCAAGGTTGCACTTAACCAAGTGTACGTCATGTTTTACGGTTATCTGATCCGTGTATTATTCAGATTAATTAGACTACTTTTCTCATCTTGAGGGTAGTTTTCACAACGTTTGGTCAATGTAACCTCAGGTCTTCTTCAAGTCAATTGTATCGAACTCGAGAATTTCGAGCGGAACATTTTATTTATTATGCTTTTGTTTCGTCAGCCGTGAGATGATAGACGTCCTAATTAATTCGCAATTGTATTTTTCGGTCGCCGACATTAAGGATTGTACCTTCAACCTTCAGGAGAATATCACTTTTTAAAAATTGATTTTTCCAAATACACTAACCACTGCGCCACGGGTATTTGCGCAAATGAGATAGTGGTCCGATCAGTTCAAATAATACAAATATCCAATTTTCATTTGAATAAAAATTCAGAAACGTCTCATCTGATCTTGCATAGAAGGTACATTAATACTAACCGTATACCGATCACCATGCATAGCAGTTACATTAACACGAACTGGAATTATCACGTTGACACATCATTTCTCGACAGATCACCGAAGTAAATTAACGAGTTGAGTGGCAAGCTTTGTGACTATTTGGAAATAATAGGCGTTGAATGCACTTATTTCGGCACTGTTTCCAGATTCAGAAGAAGTGCAGTTGGTATTGTGCAACTCATGCAACAAAAATTCACGAGCAGACACCCTTCACTCGGTATCCATATCAAATGTAAACGTAACCGTCTTTATATTATTTAAACTGCTACTTTTTATATTATTCAACGTGCTACTGTTCTTTGAATTTGATACCTTAAGTTTACAAGTATTCAACTAAATTTCACAGGTTAGTGTTTGTATTGAAATTATTTATTTTTATTTTCACGAACTTTCATCTTGAATTTTTGCTATTCCAACCCCTTTTATCTGATCGATTGCATGGTAATCCTTGATTATTATTCAAAAAGACAATTTTCTATTTTCATTGTTAACATCTTTCGTTTTTGTTCACTCAAATAATTAAAAATCCAATCATTTTAATTAATTTAAATCTCCCTCATCAAATTTTGTTTTTTTTATTATAATTTCTGATGTCGTGTCCTTTAATCCTGGATTTCAAACTATCAGTGAGTTGTATCAACTAGATTGTTCATTTATTTGTTTAAACTCGCACGATCCTATGTACTCTATCAAAAAAAAGTTCCATTTTTAATAAAAATGAATTATCATTCATACAATAATAAAAAAGCGTGATTGATTGAAAAAATAAGAACAATACATATTGTGAGGTACTAGTTTTTTCAATATCAATACTTTCCCGGTTCCTATTTTCTAACAGAAATAGTCCGTTTATCTCTCCTCTATTTCTGTCATGCAAATGACATGTGCTCAATTAAGCTTTTCCCTTTATGACAAACCCGCTAAATCATTCACGGCAAAATCTTGCTAAAACCAAAGCAAACAATGCCATTCCTCTCTACGTTTACAATAAACTAAACAAAAATTCCATGTGATAAACTTTGTTTATTATAGATCCCCTTATAACTTTACATGGCATAGTCGGTATCAAGTTAAATGTAAACAAATTATTCTCATAATTCTCTCTTAAGTAATTAATTTTCATCCAATTTCTACCATGACCGCTTACCACGGTGTTAACTGACCTACGTCCAAGAGTTGAATCATGGTCATTATAAGCTGTTTCTTCCTTGTAACAAAAAAGGTATAATTTTGAATTATATGAGTCTTTCATGAATTCGAAAAAATTTTAATAGCATAAAAGAATTTGCTTAAACATATTTAAGACCTATCATTCATACGCGATCGGTATTTTACAAGAACTTATTCAAAAGTAAGGTGCCATATTTTTTACATCCAGATCCATGGATTTAACGTTGACAAACCATAAAGACAAGATAGGTACAATACAGACTAGCGATCATTTGTGTTCCAAAATTCGTTTTTCTACATAGTCCCTTACAATTTTCAATGAAGGTCTGTCAGCGAATAACGATGATATTGTCGCACGTGACCGGAGTGGCAATTCTAACTCGCACGTCTGTTGACATTCTTAAATCGACGGAAACATCTCCTAACAGTGTAAACATCAACTGCATAAGCTCCGAAGGATTCAACATATGCATAGATATATACGTATATAAAAATTTACATAAATAAATATACATATGTATTGATATATAAATATATATATATATATATATATATACATATACTTATATCTATATATATATATACTTACATATACATATATATACATATATACATATATATATATACGCATATATATACATTTAGATACACACATATATATATATATATATATATATATATATATATATATATACCTATATATGCATATATATACACGGTGCAAAAGTAGGTATACAGTATTGAAAATATTGGCATTTTATTGAACTGAAAGCTGCATTCCTAAAAGTAAAAATGCATATACTTTTAGTCTTTTGTTTTTATTAATTAAATTTCCTTCTGATTAAAGTGCATGTACTTTGAATAATTTATTTTTTATTTTTTCAGTTAAATTGGCAATTTAACCATGGCCGGTAATTTGACTGACGAATAGCGATAATGGATATTAAAACAATACTGGAAGACAGAAAATAGTGAACGCGTAAGAGAACAGTGGGTCAAGACCTTTGCAACACCTCCCCGAACAAGGCTCACGGTTTATCGACTGCGTGACAAATTTGAACAGACAGGGAGTATCAACAATGCACCGAGAAGTGGTCGACCAATTATTGTGACCACACAAGAAAATGAATTCAAAGTTGCTCAGGCATTCACTCAGAGTCCATAGAAATCGAAATAAAGAGCCTGATCTGAACGTATATCATTGGGGCGCCTGATGAATCGTGCCGGTCTAAAGATGTACACGCCTCGATTGATACATGGTTTATTGGAAGATGACTCGGATCGTCGTTTAAAATTTTCTGAAAACATCCTGAGCGAGGAATCTGAAGATAACGGTATTCTAAATAAAATAGTATTGTCTGACGAAGCAAACTTTAAATTATCAGATGCCATTAATCGACACTATTGCGTTTATTATGCAACCGAAACCCCTCGCATCACTATTGAAAAAACAACTCAATCAAGCCGCGGTAACAGTATGGGCCGGACTTTTTTGCAAAGGAGTTGTTGGCCCCATTATTCTTCACATAAGCATTGATCAAACTGTGTACTTAAACATATTGCAGGATACAATAATACCCCAAGTACGTGAACAATACGAAAATGATGACTTTTATTTTAAACAAGACGGGGCCCGACCTCATTTTGCACTCACTGTGCGAGCACTACTTGACTTAAAATTTCCCAACAGATGAATTGGACGCCGTGGCGCCATCGACTGGCCACCAGGCTCGCCAGATTTAACTCCTATGGATTTCTTTTTTGGGGGCACAGTAAAAGATAAGGTTTCTGCACGCAAGCCTCGCACTGTCGAAAACATGATTCAGTTCATTTTGTAAGCTTGTAAGAGAATTGATGCTGATAAAGATCTTTGTTCTAGAGTGTGCATGAGTGTTCGTTCTCGATTAGAAGAAATGTGTTAACGCTGACGGCAAGCAATTTGAATACCTGCGGAAATAGGGCTTCCTATTACATGTGTCTCTTATTATACGTGCTAATTATTACTTGTTTATGCAACATTTGTTTGTCTGTATAATAGATGCCTTAAACTTTATACGTTTTTGCTTTTTATGACCACTGTATACCTACTTTTGTATCCCCCTGTGTATATATATATATATATATATATATATATATATATATATATATATATATATATATATATATATATATATATATAACTTCTATATGATGATGCCAATCCCTCTGTCACCGAAAGCCCATGTGACCAGAGATTACTTTATAGTCCTGCTAGCGACTTGCACACCCTCAAGCAGACATAACACTGAAGACAGCTATTGATATACACATATATATATATATATATATATATATATATATATACCTAAGCACATACATACATACATATATACAAATACACATACACACATATACACATACATATATACATGCATACAAATACATACGTATACGCACACATATACACATGCATACACATACATATACACACCTGCATATACATACACATATATAAATATACTAAGACTAAAGACACAACTAAGAAAAAAAACTTATTTTGTGTACTATGGAATCCTTCCATAAAGTAACATATGGAAAGATATTCCCCAATAAACAAGTGACCAAGGCATAAAAAATGACTAAGTTCAGCATTTGCATCTTCCGCCAAATTAAGCCCCATAAGTCGCCAGGGGACGTCAAATCCTGATGAAAATAAACAAACGGTGCATGTGAATATGCGTTATGATTAAGTCGATGATTTACTTCCCCCTATTTATCTCCTAAAGTCCCCAATGCCTAAACATATTTAAATTTGAATTCAGTGCTATGGAAAACTGCTGAATAGACATGCACATAAAATGTTGGACAAATATGGAAAAATAGTTCTAATAATTGTGTGTGCCTTATAAAAAGGCTTAAAAGCCCCCTTGGACACATCCAAGAGTTATCGCAAAGTATAGAAGAACAAAATTATATAAAAATCAGTTAGTTACAACTTTTCAAAATGTTCTATAAAAATGCGAATCATACTTTTTTTAATAAGCACAACAATGTCAAGTTTGTCTATTTCAACTCGAAAAGTACCCCTAGGGGGGCTACCGAAGTTTTCGGGAAAAATCTGATCTGTTACATTTTTACTCATATCATCTTTAATGTTTGTGCAAAACTTAAGAAATCCCAAGGCGTAGTTATTGAGAAAAAAAGGCGGACAGACCAATGGACAAACGGACAGAGGTGAATTTAGAGGTCTACCCTCCTTTTGTCGGGACAATAACCGGAATTCATGCATAATTGTATCCGTAGAATTATACTGTTAAATTCTAGATTAATCCTTTAGCTAAAATCTATATAGGAATGCAAAGTGTATGTATATATATATATATATATATATATATATATATATATATATATATATATATATATATATATATATATATATATATATATAGTAATACTGATTTAGAAATTAATATAAAATATATAATTGACCGGGCTACTTGCTCGGATCATTCATCTCTCTTACTCTCCAGATTTTATTGTCTTTAATCAGCTGCCATGAATCTTAAGGATTACAGTTGGCGTCATGTGAAATTTCCTCGATGTACTTGGATCTAAGTCACTCTATACTCATTACATCGTTAATAAACATCAGTTATGTACACCCGTTTTATACACAGACCAAAGCTATGCAAAAATATAAATTATCAATAGACATCTAAAAAATTCAGAAAACTTATTTAAGTATGCCTCTGTAGGTAATCGTAAAGCAAAGGTTGAGCAAGCCACAACCCCTTCATTAAGACCATACTGCTAAATTCCAGTAGCAAGCAGAAGTGTAAGAAGAGTGGAAGCAGTGCATACTTAAGCGGAGAGCATATGCAGTAATTTGCATTTCATACGTGTTGCTCATGTAAGTATTTATGGGATACGATGTTGCTTAACTTCGATTATCTAACGGTAATATATGTGTCGATGTATGTATATATATATATATGTAAGTGTCAATTGCTTATATATATATATATATATATATATATATATATATATATATATATATATATATTAATTTCCGGCTTTTTTTTTCATTCTTTCCAGAATTAATCCAGTCAGAAAGTATTCAATTATCTCGTCTTTTCAGTAAACTTGAGCAAATCCAACCAAACAGAAATAAGAAAAATCCTGTGCAAATTTTCCATTCGTTATTGGCAATAGTGCGAGGCAACGGCCCCTCAAAAATGATATATATTCAAACCAGTTGAAGTCAATTCGATTCTCGGCTCTTTTTGTCCTTTTCGCGCACACAATGGGTTTCGCTTCAATTGTAAGTTTCGATTCCACATGATGGCACACATTATTCTGTATTTAGTTCGTCTAGATTGCAAGCTTTCGTATGCCTAACCCTATTCGCGATCACGTTAGAAAGATAATTGTCTATTTCCAGGTAGTTAAAGCCAATCTATATCTGAACAATTCTTTTTTTCTAATTCATGTGTTAATAAAAGTAGGCATTAAAGAATTCAAAAAAAGAAGAATTAATGGGATTATGAAAAGTGGGGTGACAATGACGAATACGAGTGAAGTAAAAAAATGCAAATAAAACAATGAGGAGGAAAATAAGAGAAAGAATGGCGACGAGATTTTACTAAAGCAATCGGATAGAAGAAAAATAAAAATTGATAAAGGGTGAATAGAGACGAAAAGGAAAGGGATAATAGAAGAATTTAATAAAAGGAAAGATTGTAAATTAAAAAGTATAATAAAAATAGGACGAACAATGTCAACTAAAATATAAAAGGAAGAAGAAGTCAAAGAAAAAAGGTAAAAAAAGGAACACTTCTTCATTCATACCTCTATATAGCTCTCTATCTACAGAATAATATTTTCTACCAGATAATATGTAATGGAAGAATAAAATGGAAGTCGAGATAGTGAATTAGAAAGAAGAATAAAGGAAAGGGAGAATAATGTTGACTAATATAAGAGGAAAAAAGAAGAAGACAAGAGGAGAAAAACAGGAAAAATAAACACTTTTTACTAATCTATATATCTTCATTTCTCTCTATCAAGAATGACCTATATCCGACGGCGGGGCATCAGCTTGCAGGCTTTGGGAAGTGTGGACCCATCTTTTAATTGCCCTTGCTCTTAGGTCCACTGACCCGGAGTGGTAGTACCTGCTAGGGTTCCAACTATGGGTTAACTAGTAACCGACTTAAAAATAGTTCTATAAAAAAAATCTTCAAAGTAAGTGGATTCGGCATTAACTATCCTGAAAAGGGTTGATATGCCGTAAAACAGAAACAACCAAACCAAACCAAGCGAACGTATTAATCCCCTTGTCTGTTCACTTTAAAAAATGGTTTAGAAAACAGAAACAGTGGCAGTAATATCCTACATGAGAATATGGCGCCTCTTTAAGTTATGGATTGCATCAGGAGTTAATTACTGTCTAGAGTGGTAGTGATTCGACCTGTTGTTCTAGCGCCATAATCTATAAATATACTGATGATCGTCCACATCAGGTCTGTAAAGAATATAAAAGCTTTGCCTTATTGTCGTTTAATTCTACGCACTTCTCTATATATGCTAGCAGTTTAGTTAGATCTTTAAAATATTGTTTTCTGATTAGCATAAAAGTTATTTAAATAAAACACGAATTTAATATTAATATAAATTGAATTATGTCATATTTGAATATTTATTCAATTATAACTGGACATCTTTCGAGGTCAGGTTTTCTCTATTGATGTTAAATTAATTTATTTCAAATTAGTTTTATTTTCAGGAATTTCGTATTCATTAATAGAATTCATTTCTTTATCTTTGTGCTTGTCAACGAATATTGCGAGGAAACTCCCTGCATCGATATCTCCATTTAGCATTTATTGTGGTGAACAAAGTGGCGGCATTTGTGCCATTAAATGAACTGAAAAGGGTTGATATGCCGTAAAACAACCAACCATCCAACGAGGATTATATTTGCTACCGGAAAAATCGTAAAGAAGCGAGCAACCACTGAAAGATATTGGTGTTTGGAAGACACAGTTTACCTTGCAGATGTGTATCTAATCAAGTTTATCAGATATTTTTTTTATTCATCAGGAGATTTTATTCCGATCTGCAGATAATGCACGGTTACCAGGAAAGAATACTCACCTAACTGTAGACTTATTTATAATACATTTTATCCTTTTTCTTTTCTTTATGTGATATTCTATGCCCGCATACAGATAATTCCAGGTCGTCAGGAGAGAATATGCACCGTTTCGGGGCCAACCTATCATACTGTTCTATCATTACTATCATCTTTTATATATGTGAATAATCTTTCCTGTTTATATGTGTGTCCGAGGAATAATCACTGCTAAACATCTTTGCAAATATTTGGTCTATACACTTGAAACATGAATTAAAGGTGATGTAGATCAATGCAACAAATTCGATGTGGCCCTTATTTTAGATAATAGCAGGGTTTAAAGTAAAATTAGCCATTATCATTCTATTTATCTATCTATCAACTTACAATGTTAAAATAGTTTCTATTAGGAAGTATTAATGTTTACAGAAATTTGTTTAGTTTAAATATAAACAAAGATAACTAGATCGAACTTCACTTGCGTACGTGACAGAGGAGGTCACGTTAAGGTGGCGTGTCTTTTAATTTGCTACGTATCTGGATCTGACAAGTCAAACAGAAAGTAAGTTGAGCTTGAGTTTGGTCACCACAGTGAACAGACGAGCCCTTCAAAGTCCGGGCAGCGGGCTAGAAAATAACAAGCATATAGACACGTAAGCAGACTCCCGTGAATTCCATTAAGACAGCTGAAATTGATGTATCTTGTAAAAGTATTAAGTGTTGTTCTCTGGTGTCACAAAAGAAGAAAATGCAGGTGTCTTACGGGGTTATGATATTATGATATTATGAGGCTTATCGTTGTTGTTGTCGAATGTTTCATCATAGAGCCCAGCAATGAAGACAGAAGAACTTGAGAAAAATGTATGAACCCTTTCTTCTAATATATTCGCCTTTTATATAACATGGACATTTGTGATACTCTTTGTAAAACAGACCCCCGTGTCATAACCGCACTATACAATATATGTCTATAGATCGAGTTGATACGTGGCTATACAACACCTAGAAAGAAAAAAATATTCTAAGGGAGTTACATACTGACAAATTGGAACTTGGTATGCATAAGTATACTAAAGATACTTTTGTACGCATGTGCATATATGCATTTACAGGTTAATCAACGATATTTCCAAAATGATGCCAATGCAAGTGAGTATAGTACAGATAATAAATAATAAGGCTGGAATGCTATGTTTGTTTTCCATCTAAGATCATGGTACCTATATCATATTTTTCCCACTACTATTTTTTATACAATCGGCCGATTGAAAACAGGACCGTTTAAGATATATGCGATTCTCACGCAATTCCTAAAAGGAAACACAGGAGAATAATATCAATAAAATGGAAATGATGGAGGCAAAACATGCAAAAGTAATACAGAGATATAAAAGAAATAAACATGGAACATATGAATATAAAAAACACCATCACAACAAGAAATAATTAACAGTACGATAAGGATAGAGAAACAATTTAAAGTAGATGTAAAATAAGCTAAATTACAATGAGGATTAAGATGTAGTATTAAGAATAACCTGAATAATAGCAGAATTAAAAAAAAAAGGAAGCAGACGAAAAATAGTCGGGGAGAAGACAAAAAGGCCTGTAGAAAAATGCTATATACGTAAAAATGCAACACGCTCTAAATTAATAAATACGGACTCATCAAAGGCAAAATACTATACTTAAGCGTAATTTACGAATCAGAGAGGAGTGTGGATTCATTAAAAAGAAACCGAGTGTTAGGAAAACTTGCTTTGAAATGCATGAGGAGAAGGGGGCAAAGAAAGGAGATAAACAATGATTAAAATAGTGAGAAAAAAAAGAAAACAAAGAATAAAAGAGAAATTAAAATGATAATGAAACACGAAGGAAAAAAGAGGAAAACAGATAACAGAATACATAAAATAAGAGCGAAACCAATAAAACCAAGGAAAATGGTGGAACGTATACAAAACAAACAGAGGAAACAAGAAAGCGAACCCTTTTTTTCATGAAAAAACAAAGAAGAAGAAAAAGAAGCAGAATTGATGGGTGCAGGGTCACTTTCTGTGCACGACCTGAGTGACACAGGGGTCAATCATTTCACCTTTCTTATTCCTTATATATATATATATATATATATATATATATATGCATATATATTTAAAGGAGATTAGAACAATAGTCTAAAGAGCAGAGTGTATTTTTATATAATAGTAAAATTACTAATTTAATTAAAATACAGGAAAAGAAACAGTGCTCGTTGTTATTTAGAGATATCGATAAGTATCTTTAGCTCGATAAGTAAATATACTAGAGCTAATTTAATGTTCAGTAATGTGATTGATAATTTAAAATTCAAATTAGAATTAAATTAAAAATCCGTTTCACAAGAAGGAACAACAACAAAATCAATAATTTGTATGATCGTTTCGGAAAATAATGTTTTTATTGTGGTAGACAGTAAGCCACGGACAATAGTTTTTACATAAAGTATTTTTAACAAACAAAGTTTCCTCATCAGCAAAGTATTGGGAAGGGTTTTTAATTTATGTAAAAGACACCATAAATAAAGCTAGCATTAAAAGTATAGGCAGATGACTCTGGAATAAATTAAAATAAAGGTATGCATTTACTTGATAAGAAAATTAATATGGGTTAAAGATAGAAATAAAATAGAATACAATTATAAACCTGAATTTGGTTTAAATATAATATTATAATATTTCTAATAAAGTTCATAGACACACACACACACACACACACATATATATATATACACACACACATATATACATATATACATATATATATACATACACACACATACACAGATATATATATAACCGATATAAAATATTCCATTAACGTTCTTTTTGAAAATTTCTCATTTTTTAAGTTGAAAAGCTACAATAAACATTTCGTTTCGGAAAATAATGTTTTTATTGTGGTAGACATCAAGCTACGGGCAACAATTTTTAAATATAGTGTTTTTAACAAACAAAGTTTCCTCATCAGCAAGTTATTGGGAAAGGTTTTTATTATATGTAAAAGACACAATAAATAAATCTAGCATTAACAAACAATTTATCTCCTGACTTGTATGCTTTGTAAGATCCTATGATTTGCCATTTCAAATTGAAAGAAATATTGTTATCTTTGAGTCGCCAAATATGCTTGGATAGGGTAGTTTGTTTTAACAGGGAATGATTTTTAAATGGATATTTGTGCGTTGAAATTCTATGTTTTATTAAGCCAGATGTGGAGCCAAAATATATTGCCTCTTGCTAAGTGTAATTATTTTCCGGTAGATTAGGTGATGGGTTATTATATGGTTTTCGGTCAAATGTATTCTAACCGATATAAAATATTCCATTAGCGTTCTTTTCCAAACTTAATATTTCATAAGTTGAAAAGCTATAATTAACATCCATATGAATGCTTTGCCCTTAATTATTGATTTCAAAAGGCGAAGAATTAAAAGGTAAATAATTATATATATATGTGTGTGTATGTATGTGTGTTTGTGTATATGTGTATATGTGTGTATGTATATGTATGTGTACATATATATATGCATATATATACATATATGTGTGTGTCTTGATATTTAATTTTTAAGTTTTATTAGAAATATATTATCATAATGTGATATTTAAACCAAAGTGAGATTTATAATTTCATTCTATTTTATTTCTATCTGAAACCCATATTAATTTACTTATCAAGTAAATACATACCTTTTATTTTAATTTTTTCCAGATACATCTGCCTTACTTTAAATGCTAGGTTTATTTATGGTGTCTTTTACATATACGAAAAACTTCCCAATACTTTTGATGATGAGGAAACTTGGTTTCTTTAAATACTATATGTAAAAATTATTGAAAACTGTAACTTGATATGCTTATTAATAAATATTTTGATCATCAATATTATTGTTAATATTAATTGATCTGATATATCGACCATTATTATATATTATTAAAATATATTCTTAGCCTTAATTTATGATATTTTTGATTTCAATAAATAAATAAATTATAAAATATTAAATTCAATAATTTAAAAATAGATTATAATATTTTGTTTGCTTGATTTATTATTCCTTAATAATAAATTAAATTAAATACTAATTGTCTCCTTTGCATTGTTTAATTAAAGACATAAGATTATCTTCCCCTTTATTTCTTCAGTTTTAAATTTAGCGTTTTAATCAAACGTATGCTAACCGATATGAAATATTCCATTAGCGTTCTTTTTAAAAATTTATCATTTCATAAAAATCCATATGGATGCTTTGACCTTAATTGCTGATTTCAAAAGGCGAAGAATTAAAAGGTAAATAATTACATTTATATATATATGCATGTGTGTATGTGTGTATATATATATATGTATACATATATATGTGTGTGTGTGTGTCTATGAATTTTATTAGAAATATATTATTATAATATTATATTTAAACCAAATTCAGATTTATAATTTTATTCTATTTTATTTCTATCTTTAACCCATATTAATTTGCTTATCAAGTAAATAATACCTTTTATTTTAATTTTTTTCCGGGTACATCTGCCTTACTCTTTATGCTAGGTTTATTTATGGTGTCTTTTACATATATTAAAAACCTTTCCCAATAATTTTGCTGATGAGGAAACTGTGTTTGTTAAAAATACTATATGTAAAAATTATTGTCCGTGGCTTAATGTCTACCACAATAAAAACATTGTTTTCCGAAACGATCGTACAAATTATTGATTTTTTTGTTGTTCCTTCTTGTGAAACGGATTTTTAATTTAGTTCTAATTTGAATTTTAAATTATACATCACATTACTGAATATATATATATATATATATATATATATATATATGAACAAATGATTAATAAAATATGTTAAAAGACATCTAGAAAAAGAGTTAAAAACATATTTAATTTTAAAAAAGGAAGCACAAGATATGTGGATAGTCCTTAATCCTCGGAGTTTCGAAGAAATACTCTCCGAACGAATCAACCAGCCCCTCTATTTTCAATCATACAACCAGCTATAATACTACTACTACTACTACTAATAATAATAATAATAATAATAATAATAATAATAATAATAATAATAATAATAATATTTTTCATAGCAGCCATCCTAACACTGATAACACTAACTATTCTCTTCAAACCAATCCTGACACAATTACTGTCCTACCCTCTGTTCATCAAAATGAACAAAATTTAAATTTTCTTCCCAGTATAAATCAACAAATTAATATTAATTCTCGAACCCGAGCTATTAATACAAAATATACATCTATAGGTGCTACTTCAACTTTAATAAAGAAAAGAATTTCAAACCACATTTCATCTTTCAATAACCAAAATTCAAATAATAACCAGGGAACTTCTCTAACTACGCTGGTTAAAAAGCTTAACTCTGCCAATACCCACTTTTCAATTAAATGGACCATCCTAAAAAAAGTGAAGTCTTACACTCCAGGATCTAAGTCTTGTCACCTCTGTACATCTGAAGCTATAACTATTATAACCTCCCCTCAAAGTAGTAATATAATAAACTCTAACAACGAACTGATCTCCTATTGCAAACATATGTCCAAGTTTAAATATGGTAAATTTGAAATCACATAGCTATTAATTTAACCCTTCAAATATATATCTTTTCCCATAATTTTTTTTTATAATCTTACCTTCTAAGCTTTTTATATTTTTAATTTTATTTGTTTTTCTTTATTTCTTTGGCCGGTTTTCCATCTGCTGTCTCCGTTTTATGGTATAAGTATACCTATTAATTAAATATATACATCAACCTACTTATTTTTATTCTATGTATTTGTTTACTTATATTTCACTATATGTATTTACATTGATTTGCCTTATTCCGGAGTTTGTAGATACCGGCCTTTCCCTCCCCTTATTTTGTATGTAAGTATGTATGTTTTTGTTTAACTTGTATATGTTTTTGGATATGTGTATATATTTATGCATGCGTGTGTGTTTGTAAATATATATGTATATATATGTGTGTGTGTGTTATTGTATATGTATACATATATGTATATATATTTATATGCATGTGTGTATGTATATACATGTATGTATGCATTTGTGTGTATGTATGTATATGTATGTGTATGTGTGTATATATACTTTTCTATTTTTTATTTATTTTTTTATATACATAACAGACGCCCCATTTCTTAAACTTGGCCATTTATTTGTTCTTCTGATCAGTTTTCTTCATTTAATTCTGGGACATTCACGTGCATATCTAAGCAGACCTAATTATTTACGCTAACTTTCGCGCTTTTTGTCTGGGTCAGTTTGACCTTGCTTTTCAAATTTAAACTTTCATCGCTTTTCGTTTTTTTTTTAACCTTAATTCTTTTGATTCATCCAGCCTTGACAGACGTGTTTTAAATTTTATCTCCAGTGCTTTTCTTTTAATGATTTGGAATTCATTCCATTTGCGCTTTTTTCCAAGGAACTCTGACTTTTGGATTATTTTGGACCATTTGGAATTTACCCATTGGATTTAAATTTTAAATTCGACCGTTTTGGATTTACCATTTTTGGATTTTTACCCTTCACCGGACTACCGATTCATGTAAAATCTTTTTATCATTTTTCTTTTGCCTCCTGTTCCCCTAACCTCACCCTTTTTAACCAAGTAAGATCTGTGACTTACTTGTAGTTTCATTAAATACTTTTATATGCAAAATCCAATCCTGTATTTTGCTAATTCCTGCCCTATGATGAGGAGGAGAGTATTTCTTCGAAACTCCGCGGATTAAGGATTATCCACTTATCTTTTGTTTCCTTTTTTAAAATTAAATATGTGTTTAACTCTTTTTCTAGATGTTTTTAACATGTTTTATTAAACATTTGTTCATATGATAAGCTCTATTTCCTTTTCGGTTTTATTGAGCTTTTACATCTGGCTTACTTTATTTTACTTGTAAATATTAACTCTTTAATATTTATAATATATTTTAAGTTCACCATTTTGATTACCTTGGTAAACTTATTGTACTTTTTATTATATATATATATATATATATATATATATATATATATATATATATATATATATATATATATATATATATAGCCACCCTAATAAATGTTTTCTGAGATGTGGATATTTGCAGATGATGCCGCGCTCTGTTACAGGCATAACGGTAAAAACTATTGAATACATATCTAATGAAATTGCTAAAATTCTCGAAGACCTCCAGTCTGTAGTGGAATCGAACCGAAATTATTTGGTAACATTGTATGCTGCGAATACTCAGCTTATTTCTTTTAATAATTACAATCTCTTACACTACTGATAGCCATTGTTTATGAAAAACTGCCTGAAATTACTTCACCCAAACTCCTAGGGTAAAGATTCACACACGGTATGCATTGGAAAAAATAAACTGAGGCAATTCTTAAGAGTGCTGCGAGGTCCGGACCCTCTCTACCGTGCTAGAAAGCTACTCACACCGAAGAATATCCTGTAACTCTACAAAGCGTAGGTTCACCCATGAGTGGAGTATTGTTGCCAGACTTGGGCTGGTGCATCTGTCACTAGTTTCTCGCTTCTAGACAGGGTTAAAAAAGAAAAGAGCCGCCAACCTAATACGGTTTGAGGTTTCAAAAACTCTGCTGTCTCGACACATCTTCTCCATACTCGGATTGTGTCACGGGATTATCTTACACCGGCCGTTTTTCCCTGTCGCTGTCGCTAACAAGCGGTTAAAAATTACTGTTCGTTTTTTCTTTCTTTCTCTCCCGTTGCTGTGACCTTATCTCCCGCAAAGGCTTGGTCATTTCCATACGTAAGATTCCGATGCTGCTCCGCCGTGTCAATGGCTACACTACATACCTTCTCATTCACAAAATTAGTTACAATAATTTCTTTAAACCTGCGCCGTTTTAATAAAAGAAAGCAAGAGAAAATACCAAAAGTACAAAAACAAAACGTTAATAAATCCAAACAAAATATTTAAGTACAATTTTTCATGTTTTCGTCTTCTAAAAATTTCATTTATTCATAGTTTTTATTTTTTTCTTTTGTAAAAAAAAAAATCGGCCGCTTGTTTTCTAAAATACAGCGTAACCCTGATATAAGAGGCTGAATACAAACTAAACCAGCTATAAGAGCGGATTACTCTGGTCCAAAATTATAGCCTGTGTTAGTGTACAGTGTAACCCGGATATAAGAACCCCGGATAGAAGTGTACCCCTGTTATAAGAGAAGTTTAGGGAAGAAGTATCTTAGATACGCCTTAAACTGTATTAAAACACCACGTTTTACAAATTACCTAATTGTTTTTTCTTAGTTGACCTCGATTAATGATTTAAAAGAAAGTAATATCTTACAAAGCAAAGTAAATCGAGCCAAGACTATCTTAGAGTCTTCTTGAAGAGTCATCTATGTTTATTGTTCTCGCATCGGTAACTCTCCTAGACTAAAACGCGGTATTTTTCTTCTAGTAATAAAGTAAGTTTCTTGGTTATCTCGACAGTCTTCATAACAGCTATGTTTACACTTAATTGTATCGCGAGTTCCTATTCATTTCATTTTATTCATTCTTTTCTCATTTCCCTCCAGAAATTTTAATTTTTCATACTCATCATGAAATTAATTTTTTCTCCTTGTGTTCGTTTGATAGAATTCGTTCACGCCGTCGCTAAATGCTTAGGGCGATACTGATCCTCATCAACATGTGATTATTGTTCTCAAGTGTGTCGCTAGAATTCGTTACACAAGTTTCGGGCAGTGTCATCAAAAACATATCGGGAAGTAAGGCTATTGGATCGTTCTGATATTGGAAACGAGCTGGGAAACTCATATTCTGCGAGGTTTCATTAAGGCTCGTATTTGAATGTTCAACCCTCAATGCTAGCGATACTCAGAATGATTACGGAATACGGAAAATTTCCATCCAGTCATGGCTGACTGAACAAGAGACTGTTACCTCTAAAAATTAAATAAAGCGTTCCTTTGCAAATTCTATGCATATTTCCGAGCCCGACACAAATATAGCTTGGTTTGCAAAGAGACTCCTGCTGATGGTCGATTATAACCGAAACGACAAAAATGAATATCTGAACAATGGTCCGAATAAACTCAATATTAGGAATGAGGTTGTATTTTAAAAACGTACTTTTTCATGGTGATATGGGACCTTTGTAACGTTTCCTTAATGTGATACAATGGGGGGAGTGCTGATTACTTTTAATGCATCTAAAACCAACCTTCTATCGTTACATAATCAACGTTCTTATCCCCATCTGACATCAATTGAAATGAATGACTCTCGTCTTGGGGAGGCTTCATGTTTTGACAAACTTGACATTTACTCCTGATCTGAAATGGAACACGTCCATCACATTCGTTGGAAAATATTTAGATCCTTCTATCGATCCAGTAAAAATATATCTGCTGATACAATTCCGCACCTATGTAAGAACCGGGTACGCCCTAGGATGGAGTATTGTTGCCACATCTGGACAGGAGCTGCTAGGAGTGATCCTGCATTAATAGAGTTCAAATAGACTTCATAGCCTAGTAAGGGATGCGCTTTTCTCTTCCTTGCAATCTCTTCCTCATAGAATTAACGTTGCAACCCTGGCTCTGCTTAATCGTAATTTTCATCGCAAGTACTTGTCTGAGCTCCAATCTATGTTCGCTCTTCGCCAAACGTTCACAGGCAACATTCGTCTAGCAGGAAACACTATCAATAATTCCCCCACTGTTTATCTGTGCCTAAAGCTGTACTTAGATTCCATGAAAATAATTTCTTTCTTATAACTGCACGCCTTTGGAACTCTCTTCCGTTAATTTGCTTTCAAGTTGACTATAATATCGTCTTCAAGTCCAATGTAAACAAGTTCTTGAAGAGGTGTTTTCCTTAAGTAATCAAAGTTACCAAATGTACAATTCTAACATTAACTATGACATTTTCCCTTTGACTCTTGTACACTATTAATCCTAATCCTCGAGTGGTCTCTGGGCCTTGATAAGTGGTGATTCTTTTTTAAAAATTAATTCAAACAAAAAGGATAAAAATAAATAAAAATCTGAATCGGATTTTTTTCTTATTTAAAACAGTTTTTATCATCGTTACTCTCGGCACCACTTAATAGATCTCACGCTGCCAACTGACTCGCACACGTTTCTGCTGTTTACGACTGCAAGTTAGGCACAGCCGGCACATTCTTGTCCTTAACTTTACACGTCAATTTTCTCTCGACGCACACTTTTTCGACCTCATTTCAGCTGTAGCCAGCCATTTTTCTCCTTCGTCTTTACACGTGTATTTTTGTGGACGTCGACTTTTTTGTCTTCCGAGCACGTGGTGTATTTATATCACTTTTTACTGCTACGTCTCGCGCACACTTGCTAATTCGCATATAAGCCTTTTTCGGCTATTGCTACTAATCTGGTCGCAAGTAAGCCATCTCCTGCAGCTGCTACGCATTTTCACACGCCGTAATATGCCTTATGTACGACTTTGTTTACCATTCCCTGCTTTCACCTAACAAACTATTTTTAAACAATTATATTCTAAGAGTATACATCAACTTTAACATCCTGCCAAGAAACACTAGTCAGAGAAATGGAAATAACAAATAATCAACCACAGAAGCATCATTGTAAACACTCCTGTTTTTTTTTTCAGTATTTGAATACACTCCCATAGTGACACTTTATTTTTAGACTTATTCACAGAATTGAATATATTTAATTTTAGAGATTGATGTGAATCTAGTTCGTGACAAATACACCAAATCTGCCTGCTTTCTTCCGGTATCTCCCGCTGTCTCTTAGTTGTATATTTTTTTTCATAAACGGTGGTATATATATATTCCGAATTTCCGCCCACTTTTTTTGGCCAGTCTCTTTTGATTGACAAGTGAGGTCAGGAAGTGTCACCTCCTTCCGTCTGTCGCACAATCAGATTTTCCTCTCTATAATTCCCATGACAACAAAACGCAAGAATATTTCAGACATCCTGCGGCTAGCTGAAAATCGCTCAACTCAAACTAAACGCGAACGAAAAAAAATAATAAATAGGTGTTTTGTAACGTAGATCCTTTTAAGTTATATTTTACGGATAAAAATAAAAAAATATATTTTTGAAATTAATTATGTATCATTATATTCTGCCTTTCTGTAATTATGTTTGTGACATCGTTGTCATATTTGGGATAGTAAATATCTGTTCGGTTTGATGAATGTTGATAAGATGCTGAAACGTATCTATAAATTGAGAGGCGTCTTCTCTGATAACTTGCTAACATTTATGTTGTTGCTAGGCAAAGATTTTTCTATAGATATTATCACTAAAACAAAACTTTTGTTTGAGTATATAGTTAAGTATATTATTTAATTGGAATTCATTATTGAGATTAGTATTATTTATTAATTGTTTTATTGAGGACTATTATCCTCATCTTTTTTAGTTGTTGTTTTACGACGGTTCCAGGTGAGCATTGTCTGATGATAGCGGTTTCAATCGTACCCAAAGCCGGTCACAGGCTTACTTGACTACAAACAACAACAACAAACAAGTTGGGTAGACCACAACACCTTCGGAAGGCAGTAATTGCTGAGGATGAAGTTAGGAGATTTGGAGTTCATATCCTGTCGCGGTTACCAACTGACGAAGGCCAGAGGAATGATTGGTCGATACGTTGTGAAACAACAACTAAAAAAAGATAATGGTAGAAATAAATTAATTAATATTAACTGTTAGCTTTACTCATATATTCTAAAGCTTCACCGGTCACTCATTTTGCGACCAAATTTAAAGCAATTTTTACATCAGATAGGTCAGTTTCTCAGCTATATTTGAAAATTAAAAAAAATAATTTTCATTCATTAATACAAAATTATAATAAAATTACTGGTGTTAATAAGTCCTCAGAATGTGTACAGAACGTGATAAACGGTTACTTCTGATTGGCTGTTGGTTACCACAACATTGACTTTTAAGATACGATTTGTTCTGATTTGTTGCTAACCACAGCAATATTTCATCGTCGATACATTAATAAATCATACCATAGATTTTGCGTTCATGCTGTATTATTGGGTTATATATATATAATTAACAAAATGTGATGTTCTCTGCCGTGCTTGGGCTGATAAAATTTTCCTTACGACGTAGCCCGTCAATTCGTTTTCTCTCTTTTTTGTGCGTTTTCTCTGTTTATTTACTTTGGTATTTCATTTATTTTTTATAGCTCATTTAAGAAGTTGTTAATACTTTTTATGGATTGTTGACAATGGTATGATATTGAACACAAAAAAAAACCAAATAATTTTCAAAGCAATTCCTGGAACAATCATGGATTACATAGTAAATGCGAGCATAAAAAAGCAATATTGTTAACATTAATCTCAGGAAAGTAAAAAAAAAAAACTATTTGTTTAAACTGAAAAATATAAAGACAAGATATTCTAGTAAAAAAATATAATAAATGTATAATTAAAATATAAAATTTACCATAAAGAATTTACATCAAATCTTATATTAAATTTGGAGAAAAATCTTAATGCTGCAATATTTTAAGTTATTAATTCATAAATTTATTATAGTTTTTACTAGAGTGTATTTTCTCATGCTTTTCCAGGTTAAACATAGTCCTTTTACTTTTCTAAGTTTAATGTTAACAATATTACTTTTCATGTTCGCATTTTTCTATGTGATAATAACGTGTGCTCCTTAAAACCCTTTTATGTGGTCCTTGCTACTTTTCTTGTCACATCTTTAAATCGTTGGTTTCTTCCAATCTAATGCTGCAGTAGTGCATTCTAACTTAGCTTGTTAACTCAGATACGAGGTGCCTTAAATAAGATTCCATGTATTTTTCGTAGGTGCACTTTTATTGATAATACACACATGAAACACTATTCTCCTTCGAAGTAATATCGTCTGGCTACAATACACTTTTGTACCGTTTCAACAACCTCTAGAAGGTTCCATGGGGATCCTCTTGTGTGAGATAATACACACATGAAACACTATTCTCCTTCGAAGTAATATCTTCTGGTTACAATACACTTTTTTACCGTTTCAAAAACCTCTAGAAGGCTCCATGGGGATCCTCTTGTGTGAGATAATACACACATGAAACACTATTCTCCTTCGAAGTAATATCTTCTGGTTTCAATACACTTTTTTTACCGTTTCAACAACCTCTAGAAGGCTCCATGGGGATCCTCTTGTGTGAGATAATACACCCATCAAACACTATTCTCCTTCGAAGTAATATCTTCTGGTTTCAATACACTTTTTTTGCCGTTTCAACAACCTCTAGAAGGCTCCATGGGGATCCTCTTGTGTGAGATAATACACACATGAAACACTATTCTCCTTCGAAATAATATCTTCTGGTTTCAATACACTTTTTTACAGTTTCAACAACTTCTAGAAGGCTCCATGGGGATTCTCTTGTGTGAGATAATACACCCATCAAACACTATTCTCCTTCGAAGTAATATCTTCTGGTTTCAATACACTTTTTTACCGTTCCAACAACCTCTAGAAGGCTCCATGGGGATCCTCTTGTGTGAGATAATACACACATGAAACACTATTCTCCTTCGAAGTAATATCTTCTGGTTTCAATACACTTTTTTACCGTTTCAACAACCTCTAGAAGGCTCCATGGGGATACTCTTGTGTGAGAGTGTCAATGACACCCTTTACTTTCGCTTTCATCTCCCTAAATTTCTCAGAATGACAGCTTCTAAGATTCCCTTTGAAGTTATGGAATTACCAAAAGTTACCGAGAGAAAGGTCTGGACTATAGAGTGGGTTCTTTGTTGCTAATATAATCTGAGCACCCTTGTGTCAAACTTTGAGCAAATCGTCTGCATCTTGCGATTAATTGCGTACAGTGGCATAAAACTCTGCACGTATAGTCTTAATCACGAAGGTCTTTATCTATGGAATTCTTTATATGTACAAGAAACTCCGGGGTTCAGACGACTTTAATCTACCTACACCTCTCACCATTCCTCGCAGACTGCCTGGCTTCCTTTATTCTTTCATGTCCCAGAAATCTGAGGCTCGATTAAGGCAATAGAGTCCAAAAGCAGTCTAAAATATTCTATATTTTATGTAGCCTTTTCCCTGTTTCAAACAGAATTTTATGATATACTTCTCAAAAGGTGTCTTCAGGTCACGAAAAACTTTTTTACATTCCACATCTGTGCCAATCAGGTGTTAGTAGAGTGTACACTAATTCCTTCATTAGCCTTTTATATGAACCTGCAATCATAAAATTTCGTCAGCCATCTCATAAAATGTATAACAGGAATATACTGAATTATCAGAGGTCTGTGACAATTTCATATGCTTGTACAAACAAATCCTAGAAATTATTGGAGGCATCTTGTAAAACCAATTAAAATGTATAAGACTGTCTAAAAATACGTTTCTGATTAATCGAAATACTACAAATAATAAACCAGAATACTTGCATAAGTAAATTTCACTGTAAACAATTCCGATTTTTACACGTATATATTAGAACACAATTTCTGCAAGAATGGGTATTGAACATGTTGGAAATAAACGCCACACAACCTGTCTGCTTTCTTTCGGTATCTCTATTCTTGTCTTCTTCAAAATCAGCGATACATATTCAGAATATCCACCCACTTTTTTGACCAATTTATTTTGATTGACAAGCAGGGTCAAGAAGTGGCACACCCATCAGTCTGCCGCACAATCAGATTTCCCCTCCCATTGTCTCCATCTAAAGAAAACGCCAAATAGATTCCAGACATCCGGCGGCTAGGTAAAAATCGCTCAACCGATATAAAATGCGAAAAAATACAAGCATTCTATGCTTTAGTGAAAAAGTATATTTTAAGTCATATTTCTCGTCGAAAATGATCGTTTCTGAAATAATCTTTATATTAATACAATAGTGTGCGTATTCTTTTCTGTGTCACGCTTTCATCCAAGCCGTTTAATTGTTATTCAATCCAATCTCTTACAATAAATAATTTTACTAACATTCTTCATGAGTTTTAGTTTCGGTTTCGATTATAGCTGATGGCACTGCAGTAATCTATATATTTCAAAGATACTTTTATCAAAGATATTTTATAAGTTTTAGTTTCGGTTTCGATTATAGCTGATGGCACTGCAGCAATGTATTAATATTAAAAATAATATTATCAAGAATTATTTATAAGTTTTGGTTTCGGTATCGATTATAGTTTATGGTACTCAAGTTATATATATATATATATATAAATATATATATCATTACTTTTTGTCTCGCTTTCAATTATAGCTGATGCACTCAAGTTATATAGATATATATTTATTCTTTAAATCGCAACTGTATTATATATACAAATCGGTAGAACATAAACTCTATAGTAATATATATGGAATCAACAAAAATTATACTACCATATTTAAGCGTACTTTACGGCCCGGGCGTCTTTGCAGTTTTTACAAAAAAGCAAAAATCATATCAAGGCGTTCTATTTACGCTGAGCATCTAAAGAATGCTAACCCCAATATATTACATATGAATAACTTTTATAGACAGCAATACCATGTAAATATGTAAAGGAATGTCACAAACTGAAAGAAAAGTTTATATAAACGTGATATAAGCTATGCATATGCATCAATGCTAATACCGTATTTATATTTTTTCTGATATTGTATACTAATAGGCTTCCCGCTTTTCCCGGTGGTGCAATACGCATAGATAGTATATCTTAATTCATACCATAACTTAATATTATGGATGAGTAATGTTTTTTTTAACAGTTCACTTCTTCAAAGTAAAAAAGAAAAAAAAAACTACTGGATCCTAGACCGAATCAAAAACCTAAGGCCATGCGTCAAGTAAGATAACAATTAGGCCAGCTAGACGCAGCATTAAAAAAGTGTTTTCAAGCCTACTTATATTAAACATTAGGAATCTGTTACATGAACGATTCACGCATGGACATTTTTGAAACAGTTGAGCAATCTACGTACCAACTTTTTGATTTTAACGCTTTAGCAGAGTTACACGGGCATATTCTGTTTAAAATCCCATTGGCCCTTTTATTTTCTTGTATAGAGACTTTCAATTCTCGCACCAGACATCAATTGCGTATGGGCGTGCCTCAGAGAAATGAGGGTGACGTGTTGTATCTTTCGGTTTCGATATCACACAGGTCATATACGTTTTTAGTTTAAAAGAACATAGAACTCTTTTATTAGTTTTTCATTCTTCCAACCACTCGCAATTCTTCTTTAGACTGTGACGTAACGCATCATTCTGACGTGAGAGTGTCCTATTCTTTGGCATGTTTTCTTGATCGTCATTTCGTACGTCCTGTCGAATGTCATCGCTTTTCTGTGCAATTTCGCATTTCCTATTCATTCGCATAAGCGCGCAGCACTCTGTTACACTTGTGAAGATTGACTCCTTAGTGTGCACAAGAGAAAAAAACTCATATAAATGGTTTAAGAATTCTACCAGATCATGATTGATGCAACAACCGATATTCGTCGATTAAATGATGGGTTCCGTCCAAAATTATTTCTCTATTCAACATAATGATATACAAATTCAACAACCAAAAAAAAAAAAACATTTTAGGCTGCATCGACCGAAAGTTTGTGAAATTAACACGCAAGATGAAAACAGTATCATATTTCTGAATGTTTTAGACGAATATTGATTTTCGTACCATTTGGGTTATTCTTATTGCTTGTCTAATCATAAGTGTTATTTTCACAACGTTTATTCTTATTGCTTGTCTAATCATAAGTGTTATTTTCACAACGTTTATTCTTATTGCTTGTCTAATCATAAGTGTTATTTTCACAACGTTTATTCTTATTGCTTGTCTAATCATAAGTGTTATTTTCACAACGTTTATTCTTATTGCTTGTCTAATCATAAGTGTTATTTTCACAACGTTTATTCTTATTGCTTGTCTAATCATAAGTGTTATTTTCACAACGTTTATTCTTATTGCTTGTCTAATCATAAGTGTTATTTTCACAACGTTTATTCTTATTGCTTGTCTAATCATAAGTGTTATTTTCACAACGTTTATTCTTATTGCTTGTCTAATCATAAGTGTTATTTTCACAACGTTTATTCTTATTGCTTGTCTAATCATAAGTGTTATTTTCACAACGTTTATTCTTATTGCTTGTCTAATCATAAGTGTTATTTTCACAACGTTTATTCTTATTGCTTGTCTAATCATAAGTGTTATTTTCACAACGTTTATTCTTATTGCTTGTCTAATAATAAGTGTTATTTTCACAACGTTTATTCTTATTGCTTGTCTAATCATAAGTGTTATTTTCACAACGTTTATTCTTATTGCTTGTCTAATCATAAGTGTTATTTTCACAACGTTTATTCTTATTGCTTGTCTAATAATAAGTGTTATTTTCACAACGTTTATTCTTATTGCTTGTCTAATCATAAGTGTTATTTTCACAACGTTTATTCTTATTGCTTGTCTAATAATAAGTGTTATTTTCACAACGTTTATTCTTATTGCTTGTCTAATAATAAGTGTTATTTTCACAACGTTTATTCTTATTGCTTGTCTAATCATAAGTGTTATTTTCACAACGTTTATTCTTATTGCTTGTCTAATCATAAGTGTTATTTTCACAACGTTTATTCTTATTGCTTGTCTAATCATAAGTGTTATTTTCACAACGTTTCGGTGGATTTAAACCATGACCTTCTCCAATTATGTCTTGTAAAACTCGGTAATATTTTTCTCGACGCCCGGGATGTTTTCGGTCTTCTCTGCCGCTGAATATTCCATTGATTCCAGGAAACGGAAGTTCAGCTCCTGAAGAAATTCAAAAATGATGTCTTTGACGGCCATCAGATGCGCCAGCTCAGCAGAGATCCAAGGTCTTAAAACAAAATGTACACAGTGGAACTGGAAGAATAGAAGACATTTGTTCTGCTAGCAAACACACTTCTTTGAAACAATCAGGCCAAAAACTACACAGAATTTGACGAACACAGGCTGGCTGCTTTCCGAAATCTGAACAAGAAGAGGAGCGTTAAGGTGCACACCCTATTTACATATATGAACCTGTTTTCTGAGAATCTGTGTTAATGACTGAGAAACGGCGGGGGACAATCTATCTGGACAAGGCAAATGTGTTACAAGAACATAATCTTGTTCTTGTAAGTGAATAAATATGGATTCGAACTTGCGAAGCTAGACATGGAATTGAGAATTCCAATCATAAGTTAAAATAAACACAGAATGTTATTATAAATGAAATGTCCAGTAAATTGTTGATCCTGTAAAAATATTTAATAAATACACATTTGGCTGGAAACTATTCATATTCTTTGAAAGAATGCATAATAAAATATGGGTTACAGAATTAGACAATAGGTTAAATTCCTTTGTAAAACAACAAAGAGAATGCGTAATTTCCTGGTCGTCAGAAATGGTTTAAAAAACGTGCAAATCGCGCATGTTGGAAACACGTGAGTTGTCACCTTGATCAGACATACGTGTGATTTCTCGATATAGGAAATAGTTCGAAGTTAGTTAGCAGGAGTTAGATCAGTCAGACAAAAGAAGAAGAGAGATTCAGACCGATTCTCGGTTAGAGTTAAGGCACCCTCTGGAAGTAAGAGGGTTTAGAAATAACCATGTAGCAACTTTGAATCCCTGGTCGAGGAATAAATGAGCATCCTATGTTTTATAACTGCCGTCTTTCTGTGTTCATCATTGCAACGAGAAGGGTAACGTGTTTATATTATATGTACAACTGTCAAACGTGAATGTCAAACTCATTCTCGGTCTTTCAAATCTCTTCTAGTTGAATTACAGGCTTGGTACTCTTGTAGTAACATGTACACTGTCTATTATATATAGAAAGAACTCTCTCTCTCTCTCTCTCTCTCTCTCTCTCTCTCTCTCTGTATATACACCATGGTTATGTATCCAATATGATATCTCCACAAACATGAACATCTTAAGACAATATGAACACTCACAATGAATATATATATATATATATATATATATATATATATATAATATGATCATCTCACAACACTCAACAGCATGAACACTCTAAAGACTGTCTCTATCACTCTAAGACTCCTACAAACATGAACAACAACAAATGTATAAGCCGTCATCTAAAAAAGAACAATGTAACATAATCTCATATTTGGTACATAAATAAAACAGCAGTATGTAACGAAAGTCCAATAATATTATAGGATAGAGGTTACGTATCAAGGTCGCTGCGATTCAGTCATGATGGATGAATACTGTTGAAATCTGAATAGACATATCACAGATGCTGAGCATTCCGGAAGTACGAAAAAACGGAAGTTCAAACTCTGAACTCTGAACAACGGTGCGACAACATGACAGTTACGTGAACTTACTTTATCAATGGACTTCATTCAGTTTACAGTAATCAATGTTTTTATGAGGTAAAAAATATGGCAAAATATTTGTCTCTTAAAACTTATATATCGATATACTATGTTTTAAAATTCACGTTTTAAGATTTTAAAATTACAATTTATGTAATGAGCGGGTGTCATAGCCAAATTATTACTGTATATTAGGTTACTATTTTTACTCAGAGGCGAAGAGAAATTCTGTGACATTCTATGAAATAAATTCACATATAAATTCCTTGTGTCAAACAATAAATGTTGTAATTTCTATTCTAAATGTACAAAATTTCATTTCCCAATATTTATTAGAGCTCTATCTATTATATTGAACATTTTACTCTGGTTAGGATTTATCTATAATATTATTTTTTCAAGATTTGTATTCATTTTATTTCTTAGTATATTGTATAAAATCATTCATTTTCTTAACTTTAATTACCGAATTCTCTCCCCCCTCTCTTTCTTTCTCCCACTCTCTCTCTCTCTCTCTATATATATATATATATATATATATATATATATATGTATATATATATATATATATATATATATACAATGGAAGATGTATATATAAAATCCAAAACGCATTTCTTTGTCTGTATTTACTGCTCGATTTCTATTGTATAAATAATATTGTAATTTTGTATGTATGTGCACACACACACACACACACACACACACACACACACACATATATATATATAATATATATACATATATATATATAATATATATATATACATATATATATATATAAATATACAGTCCTGGTCAAAATCATAAGAGCCCTCAAGAAAGTAAGCGTTTACGCATATTATCCAATCTTTAATCAAACAAATGGTTGAAACCATTGCCCAAACTGAAATCTGCTTCATTCGAAACCTTAACCCTGATCTAATAATAATTTTTTTTTAAACAAACATTTTCGCCTGGTCAAAATGATAAGACAACTGATAATTTATCCCACAAAAGGCAATTATAAATTACTAAAAAGGGTCTCAGTATTTAGTATAGCCTCCATTATTACGAATTACTTCAAAAATTCTCTTCGGCATGCTTGCGACTAAGTTTTTATCAGTTGCGGAGGAATTTGATCCCATGCACTGTAAAGTGAATCAGAAAGTTCCTTTATCGAATCATACTGGGTTCCATCCTTGAACACTTCTTTTGCCATCCATCTCCAAAGATTCTCAATGGGATTGAGATCCGGAGAAAATGGTGGATGATCTAAATATTCTATATTATTTGGAGAAAACTATTCTCGTGCTTGTCGAGAAGTGTGATTCGTAGCGTTGTCTTGCTGGAAAATCCAATTTCTTCCACACAGACTTGGATCTTCAGTCCTGATAGAAGCATTTTCGAGCAATGAAATATACTTCAATGATGTTTGCCGGCCTTTCACTACTTCACACTGCACTAGCCCCAGCTGACGGGAAAGCACCCCAGACTATTAAAGACCCTCCTCCACTATGCCGAGTTGAAAAATCTTTTTGGTCAAATTTTTATCATGCCAATAGTGTTGAAATCCATCGGGACCATCTAGATTAAACTTTTTCTCATCGAGAGAATTACATATTCCCACTTCTCTTCATCCCAAGTCTGGTATTTGGCGGCATATTTAAGTCGGTTACTTTTGTGCTGTTAAAGAAGACATGGTTTCTGCAGTCGTTTAAATGATTGAAACCCTTCATTTTCAGATACCTTCTGATGATTTCAGGACTACATTCTGCTGCTGTTTGGCTTTTCAAACGACTTGAGCTCATACTGGTTTTTGTTTAAAAACTTCTTCTGATACGGCGGTCCACTGATAGGGTTATTTTGTTGGGTAAACCCGGACTCTTTTTGTGCCCATACTGATCTGGGGTTCTTTAAGAAACGTTGTGATGACCGTTTTGCTACGATTCACTTCGTTTGCAATGTATCTATGGGAGAGTCAACCTCTATTAAGCTCAAAGATCCTTCCTCTCTCAAACTCTGATAATGGTTTCCCTTTTGCCATTGATAATTTAGTAAGATGTTTTTTATCCACTAACAATTTTTTTTTTAGTAACATAGAAAGCTTTTCGTAATCATTTTTTCAAAACTAGCTGATTTTGTTAAAGTGGTCATATCATTTTGACCAGGTGAAAATGTTTATTTTTTTAAAAAATAATTATTAGATAAGGGTTAAGGTTTCTAATGAAGCAGATTTCATTTTTTTCATCATATTTTTCCTTTTGGTAATGGTTTCAACCATTGGTTTGATTAAAAATTCGATAATCTTAGTAACCGCTTACTTTCTTAAGTTGTCTTATTATTTTTACCAGGACTGGAGATATATATATATATATATATATAAAGCTTACACGTATTTTGTCACTGACTATATGTTCTATCCTAACACTTCCTCTTACGTACATACACATCCAATTTATTACACTGAGAAAAGCCTTAGGCACGGTCAAAAATAATGTTCTTTTAAACAAAGTCTTAAACATTTTTATTTAATTTTTTTTTTTATTTCTTCACGTGGCCCAGTAAAATTAATAAATTATAAATAATAAATAAATAAAATAAATATTCAACGAGAGAAAAAAATGGGCAAGTGTATACTTTACTCCCTAAGGTTTTATACGCACTAAACTTATCCATACATATATATATATATATATATATATATATATATATATATATATATATATATATATATACTAAAATTAGACCCATTAAAATAAAAATGCTACAAATCTATTTATTTTTTTAAACTGCTGAAAATGTTTATTCGAAATTTGTAATAATCATCTATATAACAACTTTCAACCGTTCATATATTTACGTGTATATAGAATATGAGGAACGTTAAAATATGACAGCGCTCCACTTGATCATCTCGTTTGTTGCTTTTATCTACTGCCTTATTTAGATTATGTAATTTTTCATGTATGCGAGAGTCTTTAATATTTGCGATTGTGGAGCTTCTATGCCGTATTCGAGTTTGATATTTCAGGCATAACAATTGTCCACATCTAGCAATAAAGAGATATTGAGCTAACATCTCTGTCTGCTTCTGAATGTAGTCAAATCGTTGTCTCAACGTGCCTTGTCTTTTTTTAAGTCTCTACGTTCGAAGGAACACTTAATATCAAGTTGTAATTTTACATAACATAATTCTCGACGTCTATCGAGGCGGCAAAGCATTGTAATTACTTAGGTTCATACATCATGCTAAGATCGCATTACTCCAAACTTCTTAACGCGGATACGATATCTTCCATGTTAACTTGTCGCTACAAAGGACAAAATTCTGTTCTGCTCTTACACGTAAACATGTCTATATAACACGCCTTCTTTTCTTTACACAGTGGTCACCACTTATCAAGGCCCGGAAGCCACTCAGGGATAAGGGTTATGGCAAGTACATTACGTTAGTGTGGAGATTTGATGAAGTGTTTACTTAAGGGGGCGGTTCATTAGGAATTTGTTAACGTTGAACTTAAAGACATCCAAGTTGTAGTCAGGTGGGAAGCAGGCCGAAGGAATAGAGTTCCACAGGCTGCAGTTCTAAGAAAGAACCTTTGTACCTTAGTTAGTTCTTGACGTTATAAAAAAAACATTTTAATTGTTTATTATCTTCCAGTTATTTTCAAACGTTTGATTATGTTATATATTTATTATATATTTGCAAACCCATATATTCAAAAGTGTTTAACAATATTTAACATAAATAAAAAGGTTGGTAAGAACGTTCTTGCGGTTTTTAACTTTTAAATTCAGATGAAAATATCTTGGCTCAAACAAAAATACATTGAGCAAAATAAACAGCGTAAGAATCAACGCACTTTTGCCAACGAAAAACGTGCACTTATGATAGTGACGTAAAAATCAGAGATTCGTAGGCCAATTCGCACAAGTCCTGCAGTATACGTTTAGCAAGGTGTGATCTGGCATTGTTGTGGAAGAAAATGGTGCCTCTTCTGCTAGCTAATGCTGGTGCTGTTGTGGAAGTTTCTGATGCATTTCCTCCATTAGTTGCGAGTACATCCCCTTCATAATGGTTTCGGCTGTATTAAAAAAAAAAAAAAAGCAACTGTAATATATGAAACTGGTCACAGACTACCAACTAATCAGCATGACTATCTTTTTATAAACCTTTGTTTCTAGGGAATGTCGTTCATCTTCAGCGGCGTATACCCACTGAGCTGGGCGTCGTAGGTTATCGTAAAAGACTAACTTTTCATCTTAAGTAAAACCCCGGTTGAGAAACGAGTCGTTCTTGTTGCGTAAAAGATGGGAAGATGACACCTCATGACGGCCTTTTATTTGGTTGTCGTTCACTTCGTGAGGAACCCATATGTTCTCCAAGTTGTTGAAAATCACCGTATACATTATGTCTAATCAGGAAGCAAGTTTCCGAACAGTTCTGCGTGGATTTGCTTGGACTAAGCCTCCAAATTGATCGTTGTAAACATCCAGTTTAAGACTCTCGGCGCCACCACGAAATCTGTAATTACCATTGTGGCGTGCGTTTAGTAGTGGTCTCTTTGCTAAGAGCTTCGGTGGCATAATTATTTTAAAATGATTCGATTAAAACGATTAAATAGCGCCAACAAATCTCTTTCAAATGATATATGAAGTAAACGTATTGTGTAGAAAACTTATTTGAAAATATATTATTTGTAATCAATATTAAAAATCCTGAAGAAACTTTTTTTCTCAATCTAATATTCTATTTAAACCGAATATTAAATCTCTTCCGATAACATTCGTAATTCAAAGCATTATTCCCTGATTACATTTTTCACATTCACACAAATGATAATATTAATGATAACTAGCGAGGCCTATCGAAATTCTACAGAGGACTAATTCATATGTAATATATTGATGTTGGCACTCTGTAGATATTCAGCGTAAAGGGAGACGCTCTGATATTATTGTAGCTTTTTTGTTAAAGCTGCAAGAGTATTTATCCAGGCTACCAGGACTTCAACGTAGCGAGTTCAGAAATATACTCTTAAGTATTATATTTTCATTCTTACTGATTTCGTATATATTACTATGGAGTTAATGTTCCATCAAATTCATATATTATAAAGTTGCGATTTCAAAAATAATATATATATATATATATATATATATATATATATATATATATATATATATATATATATATATATATATATATGATTTGGGTTCATCAATTGAATCGACACCGAATCCTAAACTTATCCCGCTCGTAACTAGAGCATTATACACATGGAACTACCGGAACGGCACGTAAATTCTCTTCCCATTGCCATAACACCAAAATGAAGAAAAAGAAAAAGAAATTCACGAACCGAACTTCTGACCCTGATGAAACTATGTATTAGTGAAATATCAGATTAGAAAAAAATAACAAAAATCAGTAAATAAAAATGATTTTATCACTATATTCGACACTTCAAAGTTTTCAAATTCCCATTTCAATTTTACTTTAAAAATAAAAATAAAAGTGCCTTCAAAAAGTGTGTGACTATTTTTTACTTTATATATATATATATATATATATATATATATATATATATATATATATATATATATATACAACTTTAGTTCCATCAGTTATAATCGAACCCGAAACCAAAACTCATGAAAAAAATTGTTGATAAAATTATTTATACAAAATGAGATTACTAGATTATGCCATCGACTAAAATCGAAATCGAACCCAAGACTTATGAAGTATTCTTGATAAAATGACTCTTATAAATAGATTATATTGATATCATTAGCTATAATCGAAAGCGAAACAAAAACTTTGGATAACTTCTTGTTAAATCATGTATTAAAAAAATTATGACTTAACTGCCATTAGCAATAATCGGAATAGAAATCAAAATTATAAAGAATTCTTAGTAAAATTATTTATTAAAAACATTATATGACTTCAGTGCCATCAACCATAATCGAAACCGAAACCAAATCATATAGAAAATTCTTTATAAGATTATTTATTACAAGAAATGGAAGTACATTACCATAAAACGAGCCGGGTGTAGCGTGACACAGAAAATAACACATTTGCTATGGCTTTAATACGTAGATTACATTCTTAACATACACAAAAAAAAAAAAAAAAAAAAAAATAATAATAATAATAATAATAATAATAATAATTCTGATTTCGTTAAACAATGTCTCTCTGGAAAGGGATCACATTCATTTCCAGAGGATTTCCCTTAATCCCACTTACTACCAGGAGCTTCAAAGATCAAGGGTTTCCCAAGGATGTTGGTGGTACCTATAATTGTAGAGGTTTGAAGGCCGCATAAAACATCAGGGATTTGTAGTTTCCTTTTTCAATTGTCCTTCCAGACGACTGAATACTACGCCTAGTGTACCAACTACGACCGGGATTATTTGTGTTTTAACCCCGTGTATACGCCTTATCTCCAAGGCCAATGGAGCATAATTGCTACACTTCTCATTCTCCTCTCTCACATTTCTGCCCCAGGGTACTGAGAATCTACAATCTGCCAGTTTTTTGAGACTTTGTCAATGACGACCAAACTCGGACGATTATGTTCCAATTACTTCCTCGTTATGACACTTTTTCCCACCATACCTCAACCTTGCCATCCTCACTTATTCTCACTTCATCAGACACCTCCTCAAACCATTTTCCAGCACACTTCACCCCAGACTCTTACACACTATATATCCGGAGTCCCATGCGACTGTGTTTTTGCGGTACTCTCTTTGGGCCAGTCCACTACATCCCGCTGCAAGGTGCGCAACTGACTCTGAGCTCTTACCACAACTCCTGCATTCTGCAGCAACTTCCCTTCCTAGAACCACTTTTTTGAACAATCGTGCCCCCTAATGCCTGCTCTTCTGCTGCACAAACAAAGGCTTCAGTATTCTTAGCCAGATACCCAGTTCTAAGCCACGTCTGCTATATCCTGGAAGAACCTTTCATAAATTTGCTTCCTAGCCAGTTCCTCTGCCCTTTTCTATCCATACGTTTCACATAATCAGCCTTGATCTCACATACCTTCACTTCATTGGTCACAACCTTAAGCATCTACTCCTTACTTCTAACCACATGCTCCTTCAACGACATCTCCTCTGTTCTAACACAATCTTTTACACTTTTCTATCCTCTCCCACCATCTTTCCTGTTTTTATACAGCCTTGCTACGCTACTTTGAATGTGAAATATACCAACATTGCTAAAACTTTTCTTGTTTTCATATCCATGGCATGCAGATCCTTGTCAGACCATTCTAAAATTCCCGCACTGTATCTCAAAACACTGATTGCCTATGCATTTACTGCTTTCATTGGGTTTTCTCCATACAGTTTCGACTATGCAATTAGTTTCACTCTTCTAAGATACTCCTTCCTGACTTTTTCCTTCATTTCTCTGTTCATGATGCCTACACCCTCCAGAACTCCCAAATAGTTACATCCTGTATCTTCTATTTCTTTCATTTGGCAGCACTATTCCATTTGAATGAACCTTTACTTCTCTTTTCATCACCGCACATTCCAAAACTCCAACCCAATGTCTTCTGAGTATGTCCCCACAAGTTTTACCAGTCTCTCCATTTCCTTTTCATTTCCACCGAATATTTTCAAATAATCCATAAACAGTAGATGGTTTTACCTTTCGTGTTCCAACTCTCTTCGTGTCTTGGGACCCTCTCTTGCAATTCTCACCCCCCTATATCCAGCCACATCATCAGAATTTCGAACAGTTGTATAATGACGAAAGGACCCGCCCTGTTGACCAGTCAGACACCTATCTGACGTGAAATAATCACAAGATGTTCTAGCCTCATTAACGTCGTTATATTCAATATTTTGATTTGCCATTCTTCCATGGGGTTAGTGAATTTTTGTTTACACCACCACCGATAGTTTTATCGAGACATTATCTCTAGGAGGGTTCCCCACCAAGGTTAAAGATCCCCGTCTCGACCTTTTTCCTCCATCACCACCACTATTCCCATTACCACCACCACCACGAACAATAGAAATAAAATCTACAATGATAATGGCAACACTAATATCGGTAGCAATAATATTAACAGCAAAACAACAATAGCAATGACAGCAAAAAACAACACCTACCATTACAGCTACAGTAATAATAAAAACATACCACCATTACTACCACCACAGCCACTACTACTACTAGTAATAATATTAGTGATAATAATAATAACCAATACAGTAATTTTTTAAATAATAATAATAATGATTATGATGATAATAATGATAAAAAATAAAATAATAATAACAATAATAAGTAGAAGAACAATGACAATATGTCGATATTTCCTACCGACGAGCGGGGGGGGGAGAAAAGACGGTTAGCTTGCAACGAAAAATTACCTCGTTGCTTACAAGCAAACGTATTCTTGTAAATATAACGCGCTGTTAACAATTGTCGTACCGGTCTGTAGATCTCTAACAACGATTGGAACAAACTACAACAACAACAAGCCTACAAAGGTGACTCGTTTTATAGTCTCAATCTCTCGTTCAGCGAGATTGAAACGAGACTGGAATGTCTATTTAAGCTATAAGGAATAGACATCCTATTTTCTTCATTAACAAACACCAGGCCGGGCCGTTCACAGCCTTCCCACCGAGCCACCCTCGGTAAGTCAATTAATTCAATTATCACAAATAATAATAATAATAATAATAATAATAATAATAATAATAATAATAATAATAATAATGATGATTTCAGTTCGAAAAGCTTACTGTGTTCGTTCTTTAACTCCTCTGTCGATGTTGCTTTTGGCCAGAAAAATGTACACAAAAACAGACACATAAAACATCCATACATGTGAAAGACAATTCCTCGTTTAACCGTGAATTCAAGTTTTAAATTCTAATTTCAGTTAGAAATGCTCCCCCCCCCCATCTGCTATTTTTAAAACTCCGCCGCTGATGTTGCTGACGACCGGAAAAATGTACACAAAACAGAAACATAAAACATCCGAACACGTGTAATGGCAATTCCTTGTTTAACGATGACTTTCACGTTCAAATTAAAATTTCGGTACAAAACTCTTACTTCTTCTGCTTGCTATTTTTTAAACTCCGCCGCTGCTGTCACATTTGGCCGGAAAAAATGTACACAATTACAGTAACATAAAACATCCGAACATGTGTAAGACAATTCCTTGTTTAACCATGAATTTAATGTTCGAATTAAAATTGCTGTTAGAAACTCTTACTTGTTTCGTTTGCTATTTTTTAAACTTCGCCGGATGTTGTCGCTTTTGGTCAGAAAAAATGTACACAAAGACTGACACATAAAACATTCGAACATGTGTAATACAATTTCTTGTTTACCCATGAATTTCAAGTTCGATTAAAATTTCGATTAGGAACTCTTACTTGTTTTGTTTGCTAGTTTTTAAACTCCACCGCTGTTGTCGCTTTTTGGCTGGAAAAATGTACACAAAGACAGAAATATAGAACATCCGAACATGTGTAAGACAATTCCTTGTTTAACCATGAATTTCAAGTTCGAATTAAAATTTCGGTTAGAAACTCTTACTTGTTTCGTTTGCTATTTTTTAAACTTCGCCGCTGTTGTCGCTTTTGGCCGGAAAAGATCTACACAAAAACAGAAACATAAAGCATCCGACCATGTGTAAGACAATTCCTTGTTTAACCATGAATTTCAATTTCGAATTAAAATATCGATTAGAAACTCTTACTTGTTTTGTTTGCTATTTTTTAAACTCCACCGCTGTTGTCGATTTTGGCTGGAAAAAATGTACACAAAGACAGAAACGTAAAGCATTCGAACATGTGTAAGACAATTCCTTGTTTAACCATGAATTTCAATAATAATAATAATAATAATAATAATAATAATAATAATAATAATAAAAATAATAATAATATTAATTGGACTTGCTCAGGCAGTGCTACAATTTGACTTTTTGCCAAGATCAAAGTGTAGTATCTGTTCTTCAGATGTGGCACTTCCATTTCCCGTTCTCTTTCAGTGGAGGAGAAATCCTTCATGACTGAGACAATTCTTATTTTTGCACCTTTTCTCCACGTTAAAAACAACCCTGGTGTCTAACTCTGTCACGTGGGGAAGCATTGGAAATAGGTACAATATAAGAGAATTGTCATTACCTTATATTGTCTCTTCTATATATATATATATATATATATATATATAAAGTATGTCAAATGAGTTTAATGTGAATGCAAACTGTATAAACTTTCCCGTTTATTGCCTTAGATATATCAGTTCCTTAGTAAATAAAACCCTCTGTGGTTTGCCAGCTGTTATTATTGTCGCTTCTGGTTATTTTTCGCTCAATTATTTTGTTTTTATATGTGAAACACCTATTTCCTTTGATTGATGTTTATAAAGGCTGTTTTTTTATTCACAGATTATTTCCCTCGGTTATTTTGTTTAAAAAATATTTGACAAATGACTTAATGAGATGAATATGAATCTAATATATTTTAGAAATATAATATACTAGCAATTCAGCCGTGAGTTGCATGGGTGTTTGTATGTGTACGTTGAGCAAAAAGTGGGAAGACAGGCTCGAATCCGTACCGGGAAGGAGGAAAAAACCGGGGGGGGGGGAAACTGCGTCTTTGCTGTTACAAGCACCGCCAAACCGGAAGTGCCTTTTGTTTAAATTAAGGCTAGACAATCGAAAGAAGAGGATGACTTTCAAAAATATCGGCGAAAAAAGCAACCCCCCCCCTGGAGAAAAGTGCCTGGATGAAGGTGAAGATATTGGTTTTAACCAATCGTTCGATATTTATCGACTAAAAGGTCGGTAAAATCCGTCGCCTCTGTCAAAAGTTTTAGGCAGACATGCAAACATACATACATGCATACATTTATATATTGGTAACTAAAATTTTCGACCCAAACCGCTAATAAATCTTGCCATACCTCTGAATACAAATGTTTAGAGCAGAAAATGTCTGATTAATTTTGTAGAGATCGCAGAGGTCAATTTTTTAAAACTTTGACCCCTATTATGACTCCTTTAAATTTATTGATTTGGGCTCAATAAAGCTATTAAATAAGATCCATGTACAAGGAACCTATACTAAAATTTCAAGTATTTACATCGAAAATGGGCGGAGCAGTTTGGTAGAGTTCTCACAGGTCCAATCGTTGAACTGTTGGCCATTTAACCACCACATTTCTGGCCAAAAACCGATCACAAAGATTTTCCCAAATATCAAATATCGAGTCTGTAGACTTTAAATTGAGAGAGTTATTGCGTACGGAAATGTACACAGACACACACACAGACACACACACAGACACCCTACAACCACGTTCACTTTTAAAGATATACTAGCCTTTCAGGCCGGTGTTGCCTGGTTGTTTGGAGGTGTATCTTGAGCAAAAAATAAATAAATAAAAAGCGGTAATTTTTTTTAACTTTGCCCCCTATTATGATCCCTTAACTTTTATAATTTTGGGTTCAAAGCAAGTTATTATGTTAGATCCATATTCAAGGAAGCTATATCTAAAATTTCATGTGTTTAAACCCAAAATTGGTGGAAGAGTTTGGTAGAGTTCTCAAAGGTAAAATCGTTGAACTTTGACCCCTTTTCAGCCAAATTTCTGACCGAAAACAGATGACAAAGATTTTACCAAAGCTAAGTACCCTGTATATCAAATTTCTAGTCTGTAGACAAAACATTGACAGAGTAAGAAAATGTACACAGACACACAGACATACAGCCACGTTCACTTTTATAATTACACTACTGGAAAATGAGCTGTAATATTAAACGCGCCGACCTATAATGTCTGCGAAATACTTGTTTCCCTTTTATAGTTTTGCGAAAGCGTTATGGATCGTCGATGGTTGACACTGTGTGTAATGCTGATTTTTAATTGTTTCATTTGATTTACAGTGATCAATTTACCTGTTATTTACGTAAATGTTGCAATCAGCTTATATTTCTGTAATGAAAACGCACACGCCGTAAACGAAGTGGCCGGCTTATTTCGAAAGAAGATGTTTCATGGGAGTAAGGAATTCATAAGTGGTCCTAAATGATATATATGGTACTATGAGTGAACTATTTTAAAGTAAATCTTACAAACAAGCGGTATTCTACCACTTTCGATCACCTGTTGTTCCTATTATATCTATATCTATATATATATATATATATATATATATATATATATATATATATATACACACACACACACACACACACACACACATATATATATATATACATATATAAAGTAGTGGCGTTCGTGTGTGTGGGTTTGTCTGTGTGTACAAGCCCCCATGTTCAAATAAATATAAAGGTGATATGTGTGTACACCTCTTCTGGTCAAGGAATATTAATGCCCATGATAGGATACCTCTGTAAAAGGAAACATTATGTCTTATGCATAATTTCTATATATAGCATTCTTCAAACCACACTTACATTGATTGAATTTTTTTCGCTTATTCCCAATTTTTAAGAAACCTATTTTATTTGTTACTAGATTAATCGTGACCCGTTAGGTCAGTATGTTATATTAGCTATGGAATTAATGTATGAGCGTGATACTTGTGACGTAAAGAAAATAGGGTTTGTGATAAACAGAAACATTTCCATGAAAGTATATTAAAATGAAAAATAAATATAGATTCCTATGAGTCGTTCTATTTCTAATTGTTTATTTTGGAAAAATAAACCTTACAGCCATTGAATTATAAGTTGTTTGGGACACGTATAGGAAAATGTGCACTGAACAGACGCAATGTTACTTAAAGTTTTATTCGAATTGTTATATATCTTTTAATTTAAACGCGAAAAAAAAAACAATTTGAACGCTGAAAACGTACACAGTAAAACAATACGTTTTATTGTTGCGTAAATCACCGTTGTAAAATGTCATTATGGTTATCGACAGGGTTAAATAGATTTATTTGTAATATAATTGCGTTATAATAACTTAAACACAATACGGAAAGAAACGATGTAAAAAAAACAGAAAGTATTAACAATTCGATAATTTAAACGCGAAAAAAAAAACATGGGACGCTGAAAACGCACACAGTCAACACGTACGTTTTATTGTCGCGTTGATTATTTTGTATAATATATATCTTAAATATTAACTGGTGATGATTATATGTATTATTTGTAACCCGTTTTGCGTTTGCTTCCCATATCTTAAATTTATTGAAGTCAAAACTTCAAGATATTCGCTTTTCTAATGACATCCGTGTTCGAACGAAACCGATACAACATTTGTGTTTGTTTGTTTACACTGTTATGGGTTTATGTTTTTGTACGCATACGCAACCGGAAGTCGTTAAACGGGTGTTGGGTCACAACACCCGTTACAAGGTCATTCGATTTTTATAATTATATAGATTGTTGTGTTATCCGTTTCTTAAACAGTATGTAGTAGTTTTCTTTGGTCATGTAAACTATAATTTTTTTTAAACTGCTTCTCCAGAATACACCGTTTTTCCTTATTTACTTGCATCCCCATGAGGGCAGAGTTAGTCAGACACAAGGCCAATTTTCCATGGAAGCAAAATTCATCATCCCATATATTATGTGCTCCTTTATTTTTTATAACATGTAATGGGTCTCGGTCAGGATTTATTATAATAATTATACCAAAGCAAGTGTTTTTAATTGCCTGCGAAACAGATTTTCTTGAAAACCTATTAAATATCTTAAATTAAAAATGTTCACTTTTTACGAAGTAACCCAGAACTGTTTAACCCCTAAAAAAAAAAGACCTACTTTTGGGGGGGGCTAATACGTTTAGAAAGTCTTTATAAATTATACGAAAGAAGAACTTTTGAAAATTAAAAGTTTATATTTTAACGTTAGGGATCATTTTTCTATATAATTTAACGTAAAATGAGCACCCGAATTTTGGCCACAAAGCGTTCAACAAGACTCTAACATCTCTCTAACATTTTTTCAAGTTTGCCCATAGAGGAAGGGGAAAAACATGGCAAATACAATTGTTTTTTTGTGTTTTTTTGTGGTCGGGGCGGGTTGAAACATAAAACAACGATAATTTGTATTATTTTATATGGAACTATTCCCTACTTTCATCTAACAATTGTATAAACAAGACGAACTCCAAAATTTAACAAATTCAATTTTTTGGGGGTGGGGATTACATTCAAATGATGAAAAAAATTCCTTTAATTTTTTGGAAATAATTTATGGTAGATTTTTTTTTGGGATCGCACGGGCATTCCCAGATATTTTTACAAACATATATATACATATATATAACATATATATACATATATATATACTTATATATATATATATATATATATATATATATACATATATATGGCAGCACAGAATAGACACCACGATATATATTTTGAACAAGATTTATATATGCTTATTTATATTTATAGATGAGAATAGTACTGAAATAACTCAGATTATCTCATTAAAATTGCATCTAATAGCATTGAAGTATGTCAAACACTAAAGGATTATTAGACCTATTAGAATTTGTCAATGACGAATCGTTGGCCAACATAAAAGGGGTCATATTAAATGCAAAATTAAGGGAAATCTTTCAAAACCTTTTTCTACTTTTAATAGAGTGAGTGTGCAATTCACAAAAGAGGACAATACGTGCACACATCCTCATCAATATCGCTCCGTGCCTTTTGAAGCAACCTTGTGTCTTGTAAAAAATTGTTTAAGAGAATCGTTGGTGCAAAGCGTCTGACCTTGAAACAAGCGAGTTTCCGTCCCAGAACAGCTGCTAGGTATCTTCACAATTGAGCTACAATAGTAGCGCAACAAAAAGAAAACATCCATTCCCCTCCGTCCAATATCACTCGCAGAAAAGATTGGTCTCATGAGATGGTGGAGAGATTTATTACATTTTGGACCAATGCCATTTTCTCTGATAAGTCAGGATTTGCATTATTTTCCAACATTATTGGGGTATAGGTATAGAGGCTTTCTCAGTAAGAGTTTGACTTTAAAAAATGGCAGTCAACGCTGAAACATAGGGATTTTTGGGTTATGTTATGAGGTTTAAAATGATGGTCGCTCAGATCCGGTGGAGTGCAGTTAAACATCTATTTTGCTAAATATGTTTCAATATTACATGAAGGACTCTCAATATATTAATATTCTCAAGTACTCCTATTAATATTCCTGTTTCTGGAAGACGCAGCTCCTTATTACTCTGCCAGGGCAACATAACACTGGGTGAGCTAAAAGTGGATTAATAAACTTCCATGGTGAAAAGCTTTGGAGCATATTCAACCAAAACTTTCGGGAAAAGAAAGTATGCCATCTTCTGAGCCTAAACTTTTGGCATTATTTCATCAGACACGAACTGAAATTCCTCAAGATGATATTCATTAGCTGATTATTCCATGCCTAGATAATTCCTAGCATTAAAATAACAATGGGAATGCCAACCAAGTATTAGTTATTAATTGTGTCACATTATTTTTTGATTTTGTTCGAAAAAATATGTGTATTAAAATAACATTTTTTATGGGGATCTAATTTTTCTATATCATGTCTGCATATATATTTAATGATATGTAGTTTGCTTGAAGCATTATGTGGGATGAGTATGTAGTAGAGATTTAGAAGGCTATCGCAATGCGAGGAATGAGATATAGTCTGTATTGATGATAGAAGACGAAAACAAGTGACGATTTACAATCAGTAAGTAAATACATGTATATATATATAATTATATATATATATATATACATATATTTATTCAATTGTATTAAATACAAATATCTTACTTGTTATGTCTGTTACCTATCAATCATATATCGGGATAATTCCCCCTTTCAAATGGTGGATTTTACAAATCGATTCTAAGCATGCCGGATGATGGAGCGAAAAAATGATTTTGAAAAGGGGATTTTCCCCCCGAAATATAATGGATTATGTCTCAGGCATAACAAGTACGGTATTTGTATTTAATACAATTGAATAAATATATGTCTATATAGACATATATGTATGTACTTATTAATTTGTAAATTGCGACTTGTTTTCGTATTCTCTCATCAATACCGACTATATATCTTTCGTCGTATTGTGATAGCATTCTAAATCTCTACTACATAAATATATGTATGTATTAGTGATGGGACGACTAGAGTATTTTCACCGAGTCTTATATCATGAACAATTCTCTTCTAAATTCCTCATTTCAATATAAATCCAGCGCAGATTTATTAACACATCACTGCATCTTTCTATTTTAAACTCTTCTTTTTAATTGATTGGAAGTTATTATTTTAAAAACATTTATATACTTCTTTTGTGCTAATTTTCGGAGCTGTCATCGTGCGCCATAGACGTTTCCAGTTTACCATTTTTTCCCGTTTTTCTTTTTCTATTTCTTCTGTCTTGTTCGATTTTAACCCGAAGTGATTGTTATTTTATATATTTTATTTTCAATAATTACAGCATTACATATTTAATGTTTTTGTAGTTTTCAAACAATACACTTTCGTCATTGTATCATTCTTACTACGTTTTAAACACCCTTTTTTGAAATATTTTAAATTAGAAATGACTCTCTAATATGTTTGCATTTATGATGAACGGAAATTAGTTACAATTGAAGAGAAACTTTTTATCATCAGAACTTATATTAAAATGATTCGAGCGGTGTTTTAATGTTTTTATATTGTTTTTTACGTCTGAAGCACGGCACAATATCAATTGGAGGTAAGATGCTCCTATTTTTGATACAAATCTACAAAGACATTATGTAAGGAGTTGAGCAGCGAGATGTATGTTTTCATTACATACGAATGTCTGCAATACTATAAAACAGGAAACAGAGTATATTCATAATTCTAGCAGTTAAGGAGAAGAAAAACTTCGTAAAAAAGACTCTCAGGAAACTAGGAATTTCTACTGTAGTTAAGACGTGATGTTGTTTGCTAAGTTATTCGGGGATGCTTATGTCGATTGGGTATACGTACTTCGACATCATCAGAAGTATTATCTAGGGATGCTACATTACAGCGAGGGGACAGAGTTTGAGTTTGGCTGATAGTTCGAGACGGATGCCGTCTTAATTTTACTAACTTTAGAGTCAGATAAATTAAAAACAGAATATATAAATATGTGCAGAATATAGAAAGTTCGATGTAAGAACGAAGAAGAACAAACGGCTCCTAAAAATAGTCGGTATATAAAATGATGTTATTGTATGCCAATTTCCAAACAATAAATTTGCACAATTTTACAAAGATAATTCAAGAATACTTGAAACCATCCAAATATACGATGATCTCATTAGCTTCTATTTTTAAAGAAACACTGAGCACAGCTGCAACAATCTCTAATATTTTACTAGAATTTTGGATATCTCTAATGAGCCCATGTAGGAAAAATTCAGTGTTAGGTTGCAAATATATATTTTTCTCCTTATAAACGAAACATATTTATAGAAGGATTTGTTTCTGTGGGAATGATTGACAAGATAGTTAAAATTGGAAATTTAAAACCGGAAAAGTTATATGCTATACACACTTTTCTCTTGTATAGTTAATACGTTCAAGCTTCTGATTAAAAAAGTGGTATGCATAAAAAATATAAAATATACGTACACGCGAACATTTTCCCAAAGACACACATACACATACATATAATTCTGTAGAAATACATTTTCTTATAATATATACCAATCCTTATTTAAGAAGTTCAACGTAATTACAGAACAATATAGAGAATAAATGAGAAAAAACCATATTCTAAAATTCATGATGGTGACCAATATGCTTACACAGGATATTTTGATTAATGCCTGTTGTATTTGTATTATTATAGAATCAACACTGCCTTGTCCCAGCCGTTTTGAAAATCAAACACGGAGTTGGTTTCATCGCAAAACTGTATCTATTTAATTGTTATTTTAGCTGTCCATGTTCATTGGATGTGTGGAGAAAAGTTTGCATAGAGTGAGGTTGAGGTTGACGAACTAAAGACGTTACGTCTGTCTCTCATTCCCTCTCTCTGTCTGTCTCTCTCTCTCTCTGTCTCCCTCTTCCTTTCTCGTTTTTCACTGTTCTTCAGAATTCTTGCTTTTATTGACAATTTCTTTCTTTGTTCAATCTGAGGTGTGCACAATCCGATCTGGTATTTACATTGTTCTATTGGTTTTCAATATGTGGATACAAGTTCCACCTGATATTTTCTTTGTTTTCTGATAACATGTACATTGTGTGTGTGTTCACAATCTCCAAATTCCCTTATCGAAGACTTTTATAGTGATTTTTTTTAAAAAACTTGTCAGGGTTGCCCAATTCATAAAAGGTAGGGGATAAAATTACTGAACATTTTATGGGACATATTCTATTAAAGTATATGTAAAACAAGCAAATTGATAAGTTTTATTTTTACTGTTCAACAATAATCAAATTCATCAGTGGCATGAACACAATCAATAGCATTCCCTTTAAGTCGATGAGGAATTGGGGGCAGCAATTCTTATAAGAAATGATAAAGAATGTGTCTATTTACCTGTGCCTTGTATATATATATTAAAATTATTGCTGGAATAAATACATGACTCAGATAAATCCTCTACAAATCTATTAGAATCTTGGAGAATAGAGATGCTCTGATTCAGAGAAAGTAACCACTTAATGTTGAGTTTATTAAATATGTCCAGAAGGGTAGCAAGAAAAACAACGTCTGTTGACATTGACAGCTGCACCAGAAAATGTCTCTTTTAAATTTTTCTTACGCGCAAGCCTAATAAGATAAGAACCCGTACCGATTTAACTGTCTTTTTTGCTGGTACTGAATAAATACAAGAGATAATTTATGTTTATTTTTTTAATAATTTATCTGTAAAATATTTGAAATGTTCATGAACCATTTGTATTTGTATTATTCCGGTCGCAGGTCTCGTCTTTGATATTACCAGGGAAAGAGGTAAATCTCCTCAAATGCAACATGACAAACTGGGAGATGTCTCCGTCAAATTAGTGGATGAAATAATCTCTTCAGTTCGAAATTCTGCACTGATTAACAAATCGAACAGAAAGATTCCGAGTTATACGAGGGCCGTGCAATAAGTAATACCCTTGACCCACTTTCCATAGTAATAGAGCAACAAAACTTGACACAGTTATTAGTCTTTCTCTACATAAGAACCACCCAGACTTATTCATATCCCCACTCGTTTGATGCACCTCTGGAGACCGTTTTTATAGAACACCCCAGTTTGGTCCTGCAACCACGAGGTGACTTCAGAAATCAAGGCTGCATTATCTGGGAAACACTCTCCTTTCAAAAACAACTTCATGGATGGGAAGAGGTTAAAGTGAGAAGGTGCAAGGTCAGGAGAGTAAGGAAGTGGGGGAGGATTTCATAACCACACGCCCGTGCTTCTGATCTGGGGACATACGAGTTGTGGATCGGAGCGTTGTCCTGCAGGAGGAGAGTACCTTTGCTGATCTTGACCCGCCTCTTTATTTTAATAGCTTCCCTTAGTTTCCTCAAAAGTGAAGCATAATAGGCTCCTGTAATTGTGGTACCCTTTGGCACGAAATCTGTCATCACTACTCCGTCCTGGTCCCAGAAGACTGTGAGCATGACCTTGCCAGCGGAGGGTTGCGCCCTGTCCTTCTTTGGAGGTGGTGAGTCCAAGTGCTTCCACTGCATTGACTGGGGTTTGGTCTCTGGATCATAGTGATGGACCCAGGTGTCATCCCCTCTGATCAGTCTTTTGAAAAACTTCGACTCATCTTCTTGGCACATCTCCAAATTCATTCTTGAACACTCGACACATTCCCTCTTCTGGAATGGTGTGAGCAACCTGGGAATCTATCTGGCAAACACATGCATATGCAAATAGTAATGAATGATAGTTTCCACAGACCCTGTACTAATCTTGACATATTGGGCTATTTGGCGAATTGTAATGCGCCGATCTTCCAAACTGACAGCCTCAACTTGATGGGCAGATGCCTAGTCAATGGCACAAGGGAGGCGGCCAGGTCTGGGAGCTGTTTCCACAGACTTTCGGACATGTTTGAATTAACGATGAAAGCGTTTTACAAGTTAATATGATGGGACATTATCACCATGAGTTTTTTTCCTTTCATCAAAAGTCTCCTGGTGTGTGCGTCCTTTCAAATACAAACCCCGAATCACTGCTCGACATTCAACAGGCTCCATTTGACGCCTGGCTCAGTTCAAGCACCTGTAAAACAGAAACTACAATTAGTTCAGAGCTGTAATTTGCCAAATCACCCCTAGATGTAGAACTCATTGCACATGCAAAATTTCATGGGAGTGGATCAGGGGCGTTACTTATTGCACGCCCCTCACACGAGGCACATGAAAAATCAATTTGCTACATCGGTTTAAACGTTGTGAGAATAACAATGGAAATGAGAACAGTACTCCGATTGATTCAGATAATACAAATCTGTATCACAAAACATACAAACATTAGTTTTTGTTCATAAAAAAACAGAATTCTGTACACCTCACATCTTAATTGTCAGTTGGCAGTAGCCGAGAGCAGTCTCTTTTATTTGCCGCCATCTTAAGCAACAAATGTGATAATTAAAGCATATGTGGCATAAATTCGACGCGAATAATTTATATTCATTTTGCCGCCTGTTTGTTTATACAGAGAAACAACAATAAAGATGTCTGCGAGATTCAATATAATGGCCATTAGAAAACAATTTAAATTGGAGATTATATTTCAGGAAGAAATCTTGAAGTAATAATGTGTTTTAATAGTTTAAAACATTCCAGATAATTGTTATGCTAGGTTTCTGAATTTTTGAGTATTGATACTTTGTATTATTTTTCCAGCTTTGGAATCCTTTTATCTAACTTGGTAAACTGCAAAAAAAAAATGAATTAAACTATTTAGTTTATTCACGAAGTAACACACTTTAGTTCTGTCAGCAATGATTTGTATGATATCCTAAGCAATTTGCAATTAAATTGAGAGTGCTGCCGGCAGTGAGAATTCATTCAAGCATCCACACACGCAACGAACATCTATTTACATGCACGCTAGTGCATATATATATATATATATATATATATATATATATATATATATATATATATATATATATATATATTTACACACGCTGTAATGTTCTTAACCATTCTGTGTAAATATATTCTTCTGTACATATGTGTATATGTAATCCTGTTTTGACGTGTTTCAATTAATGTCTTAAATCTACTCGTAACACATGCTATTTATTGTTGATTGTTTTCATTGTGCTATACAATCTTTTTTTTTTTTTTTTTTTACAAAGGCATCACCACATTATCAAGGCCCAGAGGCCACTCAAGGATAAGGGTTAAAGAGTGTACAGTAGAAATTGGTCAATATAGTAATCATTAGTAATGAAACTTTGGTAAATTTAATAACTTATATGGAACGGTGCATCAAGAACTTATTTACTTTAGACTTGAACACAACCATATTGTAGTCAGCCGGAAAGCAGGAAAACGGAAGACAATTCCACAGGCGTGCAGTTCTAAGAAAGAAGCTTTGTTCATGGAATCTACGTTTAGGTTTAGGCACAGATAAAGAGTGGGGGAAATTATTGATAGTGTTTACAGCTAGACGAGTGTTTCTTGTGAAAGTTTGGCGAGGGGGGACCATAGATTGAAGCTCAGTTGAACACTTTCCATTAAAATAACGATACATCAGAGACAAACACGCAACATCTCTTCTGTGAGATAGAGGTTGCAAGGAGGAGAAAAGGACATCTCCTACGAGGCTACGAAGTCTATTTTGAACTCTATCAAGGCAGGACAAGTCCTTTCTAGCAGCTCCTGCCCAGATGTGTCAACAGTATTCCATCCTTGGACGTACCTGGCTCTTATATAGGTAGAGAATAGCATCAGCAGTGAGATATTTACTGGATCGATAGAAAGATCCCACCATTTTTCAAGCGGCCTTGGCAACAGATTTGATATACGTGTTCCATTTAAGATCAGGAGTAATGGTCAAGCCCAGAAGCTTGTCAAAACTTGAGGCCTCCTGAAGACGAAAGCCATTCATTTCAATTGATGACAAATGTGGATTAGAATGTTGATGATGTAAAGAGAGAAGCTTGGTTTTAGATGCATTAAAAGTAACCAGCCACTTCTTTCCCCATTGTACTACGTGCTCAAGATCAGAGGAGAGAGAATTGGAGAGAACTTGGTCGTTTACTGTCTTAGATGTGGTACCATAAATGGTAGTGTCGTCAGCATAAATGTCTACAAATGATGTAAGGATATGATTTGGAAGATCATTAATGTAGATCAGGAAAAGAGTTGGGCCCAGGATGGATCCCTGACGGACACCGGCATTAATACTGTGAGCTTCTGATTTTGGCCCCTCAACTACTACTCTTATGAACCTATCAGAAAGAAATGATTTAATAATTGAGAAGACTTTTCCAGCTATACCATAGCTAGCGATCTTATGAAGTAAACCTTTATGCCATACCCTATCAAAGGCTTTAGATATGTCAAGAGCAATTGCCCTAGAAAGATTGCCACCGTCGAGAGATTTGCTAATCCTATGCGATATAACTGTAAGGACATCTGCTGTAGATCTAGCAGAACGGAAACCATATTGAGTGTCACTAAGAAGGTTATTTTTGTTGAGATGTTTGATTACTTCTGTATTTAACACAGATTCTAGCAACTTACTCATGACGCACAGGAGACTTATTGGCCTGCACTTAGAGGGGGATGAGCGATCACCTGAATTCTTAAATACAGGGCATACTGATGAGATTTTCCAGGGAGATGGGAAACTATTCTCCTTAAGACAACGTTTAAACAGTTTTGTAAGTATGGGCGCTAATTCAGGTTGAAGTTTTTTGAGTACTATAATTGGAATAACATCAGGGCCAGTTGCTTTACTCGAATCAAGGTTTTTGATTAGCTTCGCAACATCACGTACAGATATACGTATATCACATAGCGTGTTTTCTGATATAGGAGGAAATATTGGGGGTTGGCGGTCTTGGTCGCAAAGGGTAGAATTAGCTGCAAAGTTCTTGACAAAGAGTTTGGCTTTGTCTGATGCTGACGAGATTACCTCAGGTCCATTGATAATAGTTGGGATGGAGCACACGCTTCTGTTCAGGATTCTGTTTGCTATTTGCCAAAACTGGTGGGAACCAAGCCGTTGCTCAGCTACTTTGGACTTAACAGATTGAGCATACAACACTCTTGCGTTCCTTATTACTTTCTTACAATGGTTGCTGGCAGTCCTGAAAACGGCTTTAGTTTCCATACATCTATTACGTTTGAAGCAGTGGAAAAAGTGATTTCTGTGCGCAATGGCAGCAGCACATTCTGGAGAGAACCATGGCTGGCTGTTAGGTTTTGCTGAAACTTTTTAGAGGGTATGAAATGGTCAATACCTACAATTAACCATTCAGTTAGGTCTAATACTATAGAGGACACATCCTTTTTAAACATGGAATGCAGAGGTAGATCAGATATAAATGTACGGAAGCTATCCCAGTCAGCCTTAGTGTATCGATATACTGTACGATGAAGAGGTACGTCTGGGGACTTATTACATTTCATTTTTATCTTAATTGATACAACAGAGTGGTCGGAAGATCCAAGAGGCGACAGAACAGAAACTGAACATAGTTCAGGGCAAGTTGTGAGAAAAAAGGCTAGTAGGCTCGCATACTGGCCGTCATTATCGGGCACACGGGTAGGTTCCTGAACAATCTGAGTGAGGTCATAGGCAATGGAGAAATCATGACAGAACCTCCCCTCATCATCGGTCTTGTTTGATGGGTCAACCATTCGACGTTGTGAACATTGAAGTCTCCACATACGTGAATGTTAGCTGAAGGATAAGTAGAAAGGACTTGGTCAATTTTCTCAGATATGCTTTGAAAGACAGTAACTCCGCTGTTGTGGGGGCGATAGAGAGTAAATATAAATGCAGTAGTGTGAGCTAAAGCAACCCGGAAGCACATATAGGGTAAGTTAGGATCTTCCCTGGAGATGTCCCTCCCACATGGAAAGCTATCTTTAATATAGGCACATATTCCATGCCCATGGCGATCTTGGGGGTCAGATTTAGAAGTTAAGTTAGAGTATCCTGAAATTGCAAACTCATCTAGGGAAATAACCTGTCCAATGCGAGTTTCACTTAAAAATAAAAGGTCTGGTTTAGTCTCCTGTAATTGGGTTTCAACCTCTGGAAGGTTAGAACGAAGACCCCTGATGTTGGAGAAGGAGACATGGTAGTAGGGGTCTACGTTGGAAGTTGGAGAACCGGGTTTAATCGTGTATTTTTCCTTGAAACTTGTCATGATGAAATTTTGGAATTTGTGGACTAGGTCGACAGATTTACTTAGAGCAGGACAGAGAGGGGAAATTAAGAGAGAAAAAGAAACGAAGATTTTTTTTTTTATTTGTAGCTAATGATAAGGTAAAGCCGTAACAATTACCCACTAGTATGGCATCGAGAGGCCCCACCAGAAGCTACTGCATGGTCCAGAATCCATTCACCAAATGGCAATACAGCAGCCCCAGTACTTTGCACCTGCTGATAGGACAGCCTCCTTAGTGGTTAATCCAAGGTTCGGGTCCCTGACTATCAGGCGGATAACGTCAGCCCAGACAAAACGTTTACCTCCAGCACCCTTACTAGTGACATGGCTACAAGGATAGACATAGAAACAGAAAATTTCCGCCATCTCAGCCAACTGTTCGCAAAAATACTGCCAACCTAGAAAACAGCTTTTTCTTCTCCCTTTGTCCGAAAAATCACTCATTTAAAAAATGAGGACTGAGGGACAAATAAGAAGAAGCGAGAGTAACAGGAGCTGCCGATAACGCATCCACAATGCGTTTTCTACTCTCCATTAAAAAAAAACAAAACTATTAAGTATTGTACTTAATAAAAGTCCAACAGACGTGTTTAAGGGAAAGTATGGTGATAGATTCCCCTCACACGAACTAAAAATGAGTATAATTCGTAATTTTTGCCATCAACTCGGTAGATAAATAAACATATGTAGGAAAAAAAAGCTAGCATTTAATAAAACAGAAATACACAAATTAAATACTGAAATAAAATGGAGTTGTTAATATTTTAAATCTAAAATAAAAAGCATGATTGAAATCACTTATCTCAACAAAAACAATTCCGTCTCCAAATTGCAAACTGCATTGAAAGAAATTCAGTTAGTAGCGTTCAAAACATTTTTTTTTTAAATTAGCCGTTAAAAGAAAATCGTGATTTTATTCTGAACTTAAGCTAGTAACGTTTTAAGAAGCTTACGATATAAAAGAAAAGGCTGATGGGGGGGGTTCTTCCGAAAGTAAGTTGTTGCCGTTATAAGTAATTTCGAGGTAAGATAGAAGCCGGTATTGGACTAGAAAAAAGCTAGCATTTAATAAAACAGAAATACACAAATTAAATACTGAAATAAAATGGAGTTGTTAATATTTTAAATCTAAAATAAAAAGCATGATTGAAATCACTTATCTCAACAAAAACAATTCCGTCTCCAAATTGCAAACTGCATTGAAAGAAATTCAGTTAGTAGCGTTCAAAACATTTTTTTTTAAATTAGCCGTTAAAAGAAAATCGTGATTTTATTCTGAACTTAAGCTAGTAACGTTTTAATAAGCTTACGATATAAAAGAAAATACTGATGGGGGGGTTCTTCCGAAAGTAAGTTGGTGCCGTTATAAGTAATTTCGAGGTAAGATGGAAGCCGGTATTGGACTAGAAAAAAGCTAGCATTTAATAAAACAGAAATACACAAATTAAATACTGAAATAAAATGGAGTTGTTAATATTTTAAATCTAAAATAAAAAGCATGATTGAAATCACTTATCTCAACAAAAACAATTCCGTCTCCAAATTGCAAACTGCATTGAAAGAAATTCAGTTAGTAGTGTTCAAAACATTTTTTTTTTAAATTAGCCGTTAAAAGAAAATCGTGATGTTATTCTGAACTTAAGCTAGTAACGTTTTAAGAAGCTTACGATATAAAAGAAAAGGCTGATGGGGGGGTCTTCCGAAAGTAAGTTGTTGCCGTTATAAGTAATTTCGAGGTAAGATGGAAGCCGGTATTGGACTAGAAAAAAGCTAGCATTTAATAAAACAGAAATACACAAATTAAATGCTGAAATAAAATGGAGTTGTTAATATTTTAAATCTAAAATAAAAAGCATGATTGAAATCACTTATCTCAACAAAAACAATTCCGTCTCCAAATTGCAAACTGCATTGAAAGAAATTCAGTTAGTAGCGTTCAAAACATTTTTTTTGAAATTAGCCGTTAAAAAAAAAACGTGATTTTATTCTGAACTTAAGCTAGTAACGTTTTAAGAAGCTTACGATATAAAAGAAAAGGCTGATGGGGGGGTTCTTCCGAAAGTAAGTTGGTGCCGTTATAAGTAATTTCGAGGTAAGATGGAAGCCGGTATTGGACTAGAGAAAAGCTAGCATTTAATAAAACAGAAATACACAAATTAAATATTGAAATAAAATGGAGTTGTTAATATTTTAAATCTAAAATAAAAAGCATGATTGAAATCACTTATCTCAACAAAAACAATTCCGTCTCCAAATTGCAAACTGCATTGAAAGAAATTCAGTTAGTAGCGTTCAAAACATTTTTTTTTAAATTAGCCGTTAAAAAAAAAATCGTGATTTTATTCTGAACTTAAGCTAGTAACGTTTTAAGAAGCTTACGATATAAAAGAAAAGGCTGATGGGGGGGTTCTTCCGAAAGTAAGTTGGTGCCGTTATAAGTAATTTCGAGGTAAGATGGAAGCCGGTATTGGACTAGAGAAAAGCTAGCATTTAATAAAACAGAAATACACAAATTAAATATTGAAATAAAATGGAGTTGTTAATATTTTAAATCTAAAATAAAAAGCATGATTGAAATCACTTATCTCAACAAAAACAATTCCGTCTCCAAATTGCAAACTGCATTGAAAGAAATTCAGTTAGTAGCGTTCAAAACATTTTTTTTTGACCTTCTACCCTTTTAGTAAATGAACACGCGACCTTCTCAAGAACAGGTTTCTTAACGCAACATACGTTTTTTATTATTTCGTGTCATTTTTTTATGTATTCGTTTATGTGAACCAGTGTGATATTTACGACGTTTCCGTAAAACAGTTAAAAACAATAAGAAAAACAGCAAATAAGTTGACCCGCAAAAAAAAAAAAAATAGTTACGTTTCTTAAACCTAAAATTGGTCCTGGATATGACCTAAAACTATTGCGGGCCTTGGGCAGTGTGGAGCCACCCTTTAATTGTCATTGCTCCCAGGTCCACTGTGACCCGGAGTGGTAGTACCTGTAAGGGTCTAAACTATGGGTTAAATAGAATCCGACCTTAAAAACAAATATACTCCATTAAAATCGTTCCTCAAAATTACTAGATTCGGCATTAAATAACCTGAAAAAGGTTGATATTGCCGTAAAACAAAAACTAGCTACCTACCTAAACCTAAAATTAGATATATATTTAACAGCAAAAATATGACAAGGGTACTCCATACGGGAAATGATTGCTAATTTGTAGAGATAAATAATAGCGTCAGGTGTAAGAACATGACTTTGGCGGTAGAGAGAAGAGACATTACATCAAGCAGACAGATTAATGGATCAAATACAAAAACTAAGAAAAAAAGTCTAGGACAAATCAGGACCAAGAAGTTCAGGAATCGATTTCTCTACGAGAACGAAGATCTATGTGAAAGTCGTAGGAGGTAATAAATAAAAAGATATACAAGTCACTTTGTGTGTGGGTTCTTTTCTCACAGGTTCTTAAACAGCTGAGTATATACTTTCCAAAGTTCACAAAAAAACAAATTTATAGGTCTGGCAGTGGTCTTAGATATGTTTTTTAAAGAAATCAATTCGATAAGTATAACAAATCGAAAGAATTCGATGCTAAAATTAGTATTTTGTTCTTATATATAACAAATAATTTTTACATGAAACATTTTATATAACACCAGAAAAGGAGGTAATACAATCTCAAGAAATCATTTCTTCTACAAAATTTTATTTACATCTGGATATATAGCTCAGTGGTACAGTATTCGACTACAGATTGAATGATACCTATGTAAAAACCCAGGTGTACGCCAGTTTCCCTTTATTTTTTCTCTTATTAATGAATTGAATTTACGATAAAACACCAGGAACCATTTAAAATCACCACACATCATTTCTGCCTGTGGATATTTTAAAACTAGACATTAATCAGAGGTTACTTTTCAAGGGCATTCATCGTGTAGCCGAACTATCAGCTGACCTGCTAGTCTAAACAAACACAGAGGATTTGATACACGACGTTATCATTATTATTATTTTTGTGAATTATTACACCGGGCAAATTCCTCGTAATATATAATAATCAATAGAGAATCTATTCTATGATAATACATACGCAATCAGCATCAATTAAAATATCATGTTTAAGCATATTGTACGACCGGGCAATGCCGGGCGTCCAGGTAGTTGATAATAATTAAGCTTTTGAGCACCCAGTGTGTCTGATATATGAAGGTTTTAATCAAATTTGCTTCCTTTATCAACGATACATTTTTCAGGATTACAATTTACTAGTATTTTTTGTCATCTTGGTCTTAGAACAGACAATTAAAATAAAAAATACTTGAAGGTTTTAAATATAAAATATTTTCTTCGGAATTTTCTCTTAACTCGAGAAAAATCTTTAAGAGAAATACATAAGTTAATTCACATGAAAAAGTTCTCTCTGGATCTCTCTCCTCTGATCTTGATCACGTGGTACAATGGGGGAAGAGGTGGCTGGTTACTTTTAATGCATAAAACACAAAGCTTATATCTTTACATAATCAACGCTCTGATCCCTATATCGCATCAATTGACATGGATGGTTCTAGTCTTGGGGAGGATCCATGTGTTGACAAGCTTCTGGGATTGACCTTTACTCCTGATCTGAAATATAACACGTACATACTAACTTGTTGTCAAGGTCGCTTGAAAATAGTGAGATACTTCTACCACTCCAGTAGATATCTCACTCCCGATACAATTGTCGATCTATATAAAAGCCAAGTACGTGCCAGGATGGTGTACTGCTGCCATATCCGGGCAGGAGCTGCTAAAAACTGCCTATCCTGCCTTGACAGAATACAAAATAGACTTCGTAGCCTAGTAGTAGATACCCTTTTCTCTTCCCTGCAACCTCTCTCCCACAGAAGTGACGTTGCGAGCCTGTCTTTGTTTTATCGTTATTTCAATGTGCAAAGTGAAAACGTGTGTAAAATGGCAAAACTCCTCAATGATTATACATTTCTCCAAATCCCAATTCTTATATATTTGTTTATTTGATCGACACGTTTAATTAGTCTTTTCATAGCTATGGATAATTTGTAATTCTAAAGATATGGGGTGCAGTATATAGAACCACAAGAACAAAACACATTATTTTATTACAACTGTTTAATATATATTTATAAATATATCTGTATATATATATATATATATATATATATATATATAAAGATATATATATATATACACATATATACATAGCTATATATACATATATATGTATATATGTATATATATATATATATATATATATATATATATATATATATATATATATTCCTTTAACTTTCTTGAAGTTTTACATTTGGATTTTTCCGTCACTGAATTTTTTATCTTCCACCAGACTATCCATTCATGTGTAATCACCTTTTTCTTCGCATTATTCCCTCTGCTTCATTGTTTTTTCAAGTAAGATCTTTGACTTACTTGTTGTTTCATCAAATACTTCTGCATGCAAAATCCGATTCCGCATTTTGCTAATGCCTACCCTCTGATGAGAAGGAAAGTATTTCTTCGAAACTCCGTGGATTAAGGACTATCCATTTATCTAGTGTTTCCTTTTCAGGTTAAATATGTTTTTAACTCATTTCAAAGTAGTTTTTACATATTTTATTAACTGGTTGTTCATTTACATATATATATATATATATATATATGTATATATATATATATATATATATATATATATATATATATGCACACACACATATATACACACATATATACACACTCACGTGTGTATATATATATATCAGTTTAGTGGTTCAAGTATAATTCTGAAAATCAAAATATAAACACATAAATTCGAAGGAAGAATTTATTGTTTGACACAACGAATATATAGATGAGAGTTATTTTATTTTCCTTAATCCATGGATTTTCAATACTGGAACGTATCATCAGAGCAAATGAAATGCGGTAAGCAAAATGTTCAGATGTGAGTAAACACGTACTTTGCTTTTTAGCACATATATTGAAAATATTTTTGAGTGGTAAATAATATTTACAGGATAAAAAATTTCATACGCCCTGGAGTATTGAAAATGCATGGATAAAGCAAATGAACATTACTCCCATCTATATATTCCTTGTGTCAAACAATAAATTCTTAACCCGAATATGTGTTTATATTTTGATGTGTAGAATTTTACTTGCAGCACTGAACTAATTTATTACTCTATTTTTTAAATATTGACCATAAACTTTTGGGCCAGCATCACCTTACATGTATTACGTAAATGTTGTATCTAACTGGATATTTCACCTGATCGTAAATCTTTTACTTATCTCGCCTATATATATATATATATATATATATATATATATATATATATATATATATATATATATATATATATATATTTATATATATACACATATATCTATATATATAAATATATATATAAACATTTATATGAACATATATATATATATATATATATATATATTATTTTATTTTATTATACAGCTGTGGAGGCAAGATTTAATATATTGCTTTGTATTTCCATCTCTGAATCAGTGGTTCATGGTAGACAACTGATGGCCCCTGAATTCGAGAAATAAAGTAAGTTCAGCGATTTCAAAAAATTGCATAAGTTGGTGAAAAAAAATCTTCTCCACAAATTGATAAAATATATTAAAAAAGTTATAATTCTAAAAACAATATTTATTAAAACAGTCTCACGACTATATATATATATATATATATATATATATATATATATATATATATACATATATATAGTCGTATATATATAGGCTGAACCCAGTCAACGACGGGTACTCTTGCTAGTATATATATATATATATATATAATATATATATATATATATATATATATATATATATATATACTAGCAAGAGTACCCGTCGTTGACTGGTACTCTTGCTAGTATATATATATATATATATATATATATATATATATATATATATATATATATATATATATATATATATATATATATACTAGCAAGAGTACCCGTCGTTGACTGGGTTCAGTCTACAGAAAATGAGCTCTGATTTATGAAAGTATGATAGGTTATAAAAAGAAAAGGTTGAATAGTGATAGCTTCGAATTTGGGGTATCAAAACCAAAGTTAAATATGATGAAATTTTTTATACCGTACCTGTTCACACTGAAACACTAATCACAGTATTCTGTGGATCTATATTAAAAAAAAAAACTCATTAAACTTTATGACATATTTCTATTCTATGGAGATTAGGCGCGAACGAACACCCCATAATTTTATCATACCATATTTCTTAAAACTGAAACGTAATTATCAAAGTATACTTACGCAGATAGATATGAAAAGTCTTTATTAAAGTTTGTGCCTAGTTCCATTCTATGGATGCCAGACCTTAACGCAGATCCACAATTTTATTATACCATCCCTATGTAAGTGAAAACATACTTATCAAAGTATTCTTCTGTACATCTATATCAAAAACCCAATGTAAACTTTTTTTTTTAATTTTTAATTTTGTATTTCACTACTTTGTGGACCAGGCGGAAAGCAGACCCCCAATTTTTATGAACCATCGTACAGATGAAACGTACCCATTCCTGATCTTCGATACATCTTCTATCATTATATATAATCATTTTTTAAAAATTATCAACCATATAGGAGACTATTCGTGACCAGACACACAGACACAGACACAGACATTCAGCTTTATATTTATATATATATATATATATATGTATATATATAATTATTGTATGTATATATATATATATATATATATATATAGTTATATATTCATGGTGTAGATACATATATATATATTCATGCTTTAAAATTTTCAGAATATATAAAAGATACGATAAATTTTCGTTCATTTTATATATATTATTAAAAAAGCTAATATATTCATATTTTGTTTTAAATAGTAACACTTTTTATGTGATAAACGAGGAAAACTATTTTAGTTTTTCTCTGTTGACAAGATGATTCCTAAATGTATGTTTTCGCTATAATGACTTGTGTAGCTGTAAAAGTCAAATAATAAAAATGAATGATATTTATACAACGTGGAAATTCTGCTTAGCGAGCTTTTAAGTCCAAATGAACTCTTTGAAAAAAAGAGATTGATCGTGTTTGAAAAATCGGTCGAGTGTGTGTGCCATTCTGTGAATCTACCTGATCCAGAAACGATCAAGCGGATGTTATCGAATTCAGCTGCACAGCTGATGTCTATTGTGAGATAAGACATGTGTAACCGTGCGAAGAATGGCGGGTGATGGAATCAATTGCCGGTCGACGCCTCATTCGCAGATGTTTCCGGGGAAATAATGGTCTCCTTGAACGTTCTAAAATATAAAGAAAATTAAACGAACAAAAGAATAAGAGGCTTGACCTTGGACATCTAAGAATATCAGAATTAAAAAGAAATGAGGATTCTTAGTCTTTTTAAACGGCATTCGGTCGTTTATTTCTCAAATGCAGAAGGTTTAATCGCTTTATATACGGTGGATGTGACCTTGAAAACTTGGATTATT
>NC_136520.1:12442155-12467155 GCF_053919585.1 Euprymna scolopes
ATTACCATTAATTTGAACTGCATCTCTCAAAAACATATTCTTCAGAGCGAAGTTTTGACAGATTCAAACGTAGGAATAGCAATCGTTCAGATTCAATTTTTGCGTACATGTCTACGATGTTATGGGTGGGATTATTGGCAGCATTTCAGAATGTGATTGTTTTCATTTCTCCGAGTCATTAATCGGTATGAATAATAGTTCATTGCGCTGCATTTTTTATTTGTTTTCTCACCAGTAAGTGGATTTATCATGTTAACATTGAAATGATATCCATCAGCACCATCCCAGAAAATGATTGGATATTGCAGAGCATCATAGCATCGATGAGTTTTTGCAATGTTTTTCAATTGATCAATGCTACTCTGAAGGACAATATCGCTCGGTTGAAATTGATCTCGAACTATAACAATTCTCTTATAGTTGGAGCATTGAATCTTCGCTTGTGTGTATCAGATGGTACCATTTCAATTGCAGTTTTGAATAAATGCACTAAATTGTTTTTATTATGAAGCAGCACTAGCAGCTCGGATATAATGGACCTTCTTGTGCCAGTTCAAATTCCACAGCGTGCATTCAGTTCATCATCGTTATCACCGATGAAATACAGTTGTAGGAATTTATGATGACTATCTGGGCAAGGAACAACGATCCAAGTTCATGGTAAATTTGTCCATTTACTTTAAAAGTTGGCATGAATTGTGCTGTAATCAATTTTGCACCGAACGACATCATGTGGAAATATGAGTTGTATTTCCTGATGTCCGAGAGAAAATGCTTTTATTTAGCAGTATATCCAGCAAGCAAAGTGTTTAATGGTTCTGGTGGTTCTTCACGTTGAGGTAGATTAATTTTTCCGTTGGCACAACACAATCCTTTAGTTTCCTCCTTTAAATTTAAGAGCCTTGCACTAGGGGCACTCATCAGTCATTGTGCCGATTTGAACATGCATGGTTGATCAAACAGGGAGTTTGGAGCATGGAGTCGTGTTTGACGCTGATCTGCAGTTTCTCATTGATGTATTTCCGCATGTCTCAGAATCATGTGCATTCCGTCGAGATCGAAGCAGATCTGTATTACGAGATTGTTGTACCAGTAATCTTGCCTCCTCAAGTTTGGAAGCCCGTCGCTCTACTGCTTCATTGGCACGTATCTGAATCACGCTTTGCGTGCTCAGCTCGCTTGCCTTAGCTATAAAAATATAATAGGTTTAATCGTATACTTATCGAAAAGAAACGTAACTGAATATGAACGCAGACCCAATATAAACCGGAAGCATTTCCGGTAAAAAGCCTCGGCTTAAATCGGAACGGAAAGTGACAGTGTCGAAAAAAGTTTTTTTTTTTTTATATGGTAATATTTTTTTACTTTTTAATAATCAACAAAAATTTCGGTTAGATACAATCATTGTTTAAATATATGGTGATAATCGGACTAGTTTAGTGATGTCGAACAAACCAGATGTTTCATTTATATATATATATATATATATATATATATATATATATATATGTATGTGTGTGTGCCGAGAACCCGTTTCCTGATAAAATGCAATAGACCCTACACTACATTGGAGGGTGTGCACTCACGTATTATTCGCAGAGGTGCTTTAATTTAGAGATGAAATAATTAAAAAAGTGTATATTATTTGTTTATCATTTCATGAAAAAGCGAAAAGAAACCTCTAAAAATACAAAAGGGATGATGAAATTATTTTAATGTGTAAATGTAAAATATCCTGCCGCAATGCGCCCAATACAGGCACGCACTTATATATATATATATATATATATATATATATATATATATATATATATATATACTAGCATTTCAACCCGGCGTTGCCGAGGTGTTTGAATGTGTATGTTGAGCAAAAAAAAGAAAGACGTAGTAGGAAGGCAGGCTCCACCCCGTACCGCAAAGGAGGAAAAGAACGGGGAAATAACCTAATGTCTTTGCTGTTACGACCACCGCGAAACAGGAAGCTTTAATTAAGGTTAGACAATCGAAAGTAGATGATTACCTTCGATAATACCAGCAAAAAAGCGACATCCCCCCTGTAAAAAAAGTACCTAATTGAAGTTGAAATATTAATGTTTATGCCAATTTTTCGATATTTGTCTTCTGAAAGGTCGAACTTCAAAACGATACTGATCTTCACAAATTCGTGCTCTCTGTCGAAAGTTTTAGGGAGAATTGTAACATACATACATACATACATACATTTATATATTGGTAACTAAAATTTTTAGAGCTAAACCGATTAAACAGCTTTCCCTATATCTGAATACCGTTCATTTAAAATTTAAAATCTTTATATCAGAAATTGTCTGAGTCATTTGGTAGAGACCGCAGAGGTCAATTTTTTTTTTAATTTAATCCCTATTATGACCCCTTCACATTTAGGTTTTTGGGGTCAAATAAAATTATTAAGTTAGATCAATGTCTAAGGAACCTATATCTATAATTTCAAGTGTTTACACCCAAAATTAGCGAAAGAGTTTAGTAGAGTCTCAAAGGTCATATCGAAAAACTTTGACCCCTTAACAGCCAAATTTCTGGCCGAAAAACGATCACAAAGATTTTCCCAAATCTCAGTACCCTGTATATCAAACTTCGTGTGTGTAGACTAAAAATTGAAAGAGTTATTGCGTAGGGAAATGTACACATACACACAGACAGAAAAACACGAAGACACGTTCACTTTTATAGATATACTAGTATGGGTACCCGGAGTTTTCCGGGTATTTGGAGGTGTATGCTGATTAAAAAAAAATTTTTTTTTAAACACCAAAAAAAAAAAGGTCAATCTTTTTAACTTTGATCCCCATTTTTACCCCTTAACATTTATTTTTTTTGGGTACAACTCCCATTATTAAGTAAGATCCATGTTCAAGGATCATATATTTAAATTGTAAGTGTTTAGAATACTAATTGTGGGAGGAGTTTTGTAGAGCTCTCAAAGGTCAAATCGCATAATTTTGACGCTTTTGCAGCAAAATTTCTGGCTTAAAACAATTCGCATATAGCTTCTCCTTATTTATTTAGAATTCATTAAAGCTTCCCTAACACTATAATTCCTCTTAATCTTTCTCATTCCTAACGAACCTTACGCTTCACGCTGCATCCCTACGATGCTACATATCACCTTCTATACTCTTCTGATGAGAAGCGTTAGGCTTCGAAATGCCCTGCAAGAGGTTCATTAGTACTTTTTTAACGTTGGACTTTAACACATCAAAGATGTAGTCTGGTGGGAAGCAGGCAGACGGAACAGAGTTCCAAAGGCGTGCAGTTCTAAGAAAGAAGCTTTGGTCATGGAATCCACGTTTTGATTTAACCACAGATAAAGAGTGGGGGATTTTTTTACCCAGTGGATTCGGCTAGACGGGTGTTTTTCGTGAAAGATTGGCGAGGGGGAGACCAGAGATTGGAGTTCAGACAAGCACCTGCCATGGAAATAAGGATAAAATAAGGATAGGCTCGCAACGTCTCTTCTGTAGGAGAGAGGTTGCAGGGAAGAAAAAAGGGTATCCTCCACTAAGCCACGAAGTCTATTTTGTACCCTGTCAAGGCAGAATAGGCTGTATTTAGCAGCTCCTGCCCAGATATGGCAGCAGTATTCCATCCTTGGACGCACTGGCTTTTATATAGATAGAGAATTGGATCAGTAGTGAGATATCTTCTGGAGCGGTACAAGGATCCTACCATCTTTCCAGCGACATTGGCAACATATTTTATGTACGCGTTCCATTTAAGATCAGGAGTAGAGGGCAAACCCAGAAGCTTGTCAAAACACGGGCTTCTCCTAGACGAGAGCCATCCATTTCAATTGATGCCAGATGAGGTTAAGAGCGTTGATGATGCAAAAATAGGAGTTTGGTTTTAGATGCATTAAAGGTAACCAGCCACGTCTTCCCCCACTGAACAACATGCTCGAGATCAGAGGAGAAAGAATCAGAGAGAACATTTTCATTTACAGCCTTTCATGTGTTGTCGAAGATGGTCGTGTCATCAGCATAGATGGCAACGAATTATTAAAGTATGTGTGTAGGGAGGTCATTGATGTAGATCAGGAAGAGAGTTGGACCCAGGATGTACGCTTAAGGGACTCCAGCATTAATACTGCTAGCCTCTGATTTTTGTCAATCGACCACTACTCTTATGAGCCTATCGGGGTGACATGATTTAATGATTGAGAAAACATTTCCAGTTATAACGTAGCTGCAAATCTTGTGAAGTAGGCCCTTACACCATACCTTGTCGAAGGCATTTGATATGTCAAGAGCAATTTCCCTAGAAAGGAAGCCTTTGTCAAGAGATTCACTTTTCCTGTGAGATATAACCGTTAGAACATCTGCGGAAGAACTTGCAGAAGGGAAACCATATTGTGTGTCACTAAGAAGATTGTTTCTCCTGAGTTTGTTTACTATTTCTCTATTTAATATGGATTCCAGCAACTTACTCATAACACACAGGAGACTTATTGGTCTGTACTGAGAGGGAAATAACTTATCATCTGAATTCTTAAACACAGGGCATGATGAAGTTTTCCAGGGAGTCGGAAAGCACTTCTCCTTAAGGCAACGTTTAAACAGTTTCGTAAGTATGGGAGCAGGTTCTGGTTGAAATTTTTCAACACTATAATTGGGATGCCGTCAGGGCCAGTTGCTTTACTAGAATAAAGGTTCTTTATTAGCTGGGCGCCCCCATGCACAGATATTTGTATGTTACCTGACGTGTTCTGTGTTATAAGAGGAAATATGGGGAGTTGATGGATTTCGTAGCATGGGTAGAATTAGTTGCAAAGTTTTTGCAAATAGTTTGGCCTTGTCTGATGCTGACGAGATGACCTCTGATCCATGGATAATAGTGTGGATATAACGCAGATTTCTGTTCAGGATCATATTTTTCATTTGCCAAAACTGGTGGGAACAAAGCCGCTGATCCGCTACTTTGGATTTAACAGACTGGGCATATAGCTCTCTTGCAATTTTTATTACTCTTTTACAGTGATTGCTGCCAGTCCTGAAAGCAGCTTTAGTCTCAGTGCATTTATTACGTTGGTAGCTATGGAAAAAGTGATTTCTGTGCGCGATGGCAGCAGCACATTCCGGGGAGAACCATGGCTGGCTGTTAGGTTTTTGTTGGATTTTTTTAGATGGTATGAATTGGGCTATGCCTACAATCAACCATTCGGTCAGATCTGATACTATAGAGGAAACATCCTTTTTAAATATGTGATATAATGGACTAATCCAACACCCCTCAAATGAATGAACTGTTACGTCTATAAAAAGACAAGCAAACTCTCCTCACGTAGGAGAAAGAATTTAGTACTAAGCTGTCAATGGACGCTTAGAAATGTGTGTACCTTTTTACCTAAATAAACCCTTCTGTACAACCCCATTAACGACTTGTTATACATATAATCTACGATATAACAGTATGAAATGCAGATGTAGGTCAGATATGAATGTACGGAAGCTATCCCAGTCAGCCATAGAGTATCGGTATACAGAACGGTGGAGGGGTACGTCTTGGGTCTTATTATATTTTATTTTTATCTTACTGATACGACTAAGTGGTCGGAGAATCCTCGAGGAGAATGAACGGAACATGAACATAGATCAGGGGCAGTTGAGAGAAAAAGGTCTTGGAGATTTCATATTGACCATGTGTATCGGGCACACGGGTGGGTTCGCGAACAATCTGAGTGAGGTCATAAGCAATGCCAAAATCATGACAAAACCTCCCCTCATCGTCTGTCTTATTTGAATGGGTCAGCCATTCCACGTTATGGACGTTGAAGTCACCACAGATGTGGATGTAAGCCGAGGGATGTGCAGACAGGATCTGGTCTTTTAAAAAAATCATAATTTAATTCAACTGACGTGTTTTTATATGTGACTTCAAGTAACGAAGTTTCATCGGTTCTTTTAAAACCTATGTGTTCGACAATTGTAACACTTAAATATCAAGGCCGCGATCCTGTTCTCAAACCTATTTAATTTGTCCACTCTATGCTTTCCCTGGTTGATACTAAATTAACCTAAACATTTTACTAAACATTTTTTTTTCTTTTCCAAACATTGTCACCGCTAAACTTTCTTTTACATAACAAACTAATAATATGGTCATTATCTGACACTTTACTATTTAATAATAATAGTCGATTTAAGAAAATCAGCAAAGCAACCAGATGAAGCTCTGCCATAATCTAAATCTACACTTGTTTCTATTTACAATGCTTTCCCACTGGACAGATTTAGATACCAGGGTCGTTTTTTAACGTGGAGAAAAGGAATAAAAATTAAAATTCTCTCAGTCGTGAAGGATTTCTTCTCCACTGACAGAGAACAAGAAATTGAAGTGCAGCATCTGAAGAACATATGGTATTTATTTGCTCCCCCGCCGAGCAAATTAGGCACAAGGCCGATTTTTAATGTGAGGAGTGAAGGGAGGGGGAAGGGAAAAATAGGACCAGCTCCCGAGAGGTGGGAAATGGGAGCTAGTTTAAGGTCAGGCATGTGGGGTTGCCCCCACATCTGGTCTGGTCTTGCAGTATCTGCCGGAACAGATACTACACTTTGATCTTGTCCTGAAGGCCAAGCTATTGTTGTTTGTTATGATCAATATTTTTCAATCGATAAATCAGTAACTCAAACGAAAATATTCTTTTTGAATTGCAATAAATTAATTATTTTCTCAGCGAGAAGATATAACTAAGCCTAGGAAAGTGGAACTACCAGAACTGCGCAAAAGCCCATATAACTCTCTGTCCATGAGAAGCACAATAACTTTTTTTTAATTAATTTGTCTTTGCGGCATAGAAAACTCCAAATCTAATCGTGACTAATTTGAGGTGTTGTATATTGAAGTAGCATTCGAACTTTACCAAAAATGGAAAAATATACCGGTATATACACTGCATGCTTAAAACTGCTCCTCAAATCTGAATGCAGGGCCCAATAAGAAAAAAAAAACGCCACAGGTCTTAATCAGAATTTAATACAAGATTCTGCCACAACGTATGTAGACAACGACTTAAGATATATTAATTAATATAACACTAGTTTACTCTTATCTTATCCAGTGTATGTAATACGCGTTTACAGATGACGGTTAAAATATCCGCAGTATAGCGCGCTTGGCTCAATATGCATTGTTCGTCAGAAAAAAAAAAAGATATGCATTTAGAAGATTCAGAACCTAAACATTCAACTCAAGATGGGAAGCGGCCCTGTCGGTAGGGCATTAGAATACGCCGACTGTCTCCCTGCAGAGGGTAAAAGTCCCTTAATGGGGGTCCTGGATATGACCTTAAACTATATCCAGTGGTGAGGTCCCAGCTTGTGGCATTTGGGTAGTGTGGAGCCACCCTTTAATTACCATTACTCCCAGGTCCACTCTGGCCCGGAGTGGTAGTACCTGTTAGGGTTCCAACTATGGGTTAAATAGAAACAGACTTGAAAACAATTAAAAAAAAATTCTTCAACATCTTTGGATTCGGCAGTAAATAACCCCAAAAGCGTTGATATGCCGTAAAACAAAAAACAACCAACCAACCAAGATGGGAAGCAAACTGATGGCGGAGATAATTGAAACAGTCAGTTATTTTCTGTGTTTTTTTTAAGTAGTACGACGAAGGCAAGTTTCCAGATAGCACGCAACACACAGTTGGACAGTCATCGACAAATTTTAAGAGGACAAGGGATGATAGCTCAGCAATACATACATTTATTATTTACTATCGTAGAAATTAGATACGCATCCTGAAGGGATGAGTATGAACTAAACAGTGATGAGTGTATGTTGATACAAGAATAGGGATGGAGTGTATTAAGAATTAAAAATAAGATCAAGTACAGGAGACACAATGCACTTCAAAACATCTACTAGGCCTTCAATGTTGTTTGTTGTAAACGACAAGTAATCATTTCATAGGCGTTTATTTCATATCTCTCTCTCTCTATATATATATATATATCTATTCCTTAGGGGTTGAATACTTGTTTCGTTTTTTGTCATATCATATTCTTTCAAGTTATTTAAAGATAAATTCCATGATTGTTGTAAAAGTTGTTATTTAAGGTGTTGATCATTGTAAATATTGACTCTGTTTGTTGTCTTGCTTACTGGAATAACAACGTTTTTCGATTAATTTAATAAGATGTAAAAAAGGATTTTAAGTTTCAAGTTATTTGAATTTAACTATTTATTCATAGACTTTTGCTCGATTGTTTTGTAGAGAAGATTTGTTGTTGTTTTGTTATGATTCGCAAAAAACTGATTGAACATTGCAAAACATTAAGTAACTAAACAACTAAACTCATGTGTGACGCATTTTCGGTCAAGGAGCGACTACATTACGGTATCATAATCCGGTACCACACTGATAAATAAAGCGAGATGACGTGATTGTGTCAGGTGGATACGGCACTGCACCATGGTGTCATGATCATGATTAAAGCACACATAATCCAAATTTTACCAATATTTCTTACATGAAATAACATTTTCTTACGTTTTTCTATTTTCTTATCTATGCCAGGGCAACAGCGGGTATCTCTAAAGTATACAATACATGAGGCAAATGCGTTATTCCATCGTCATGCCAACTGGCGGTTGTCAGCCGTTATAGTCAAATTAGTTTTCCAGAGAGTTTTAATAATATAGGAAAACAACCCAGTAACGAAATTATGATTCTGGCAAGTTGCTCGAATGAAATAGACCAACCTTACTAATGGTATAGAGTCGGCATCGCTTGATGATTGTAAAATAAAAATGTTAAAAATTACCTAAAAAATAAAAGAAAATATCCAGTCAGCGAATAAAACGAAAATGGAAAAGTTTGTTCTCATGTCTTCAGGCTGAAGACGAGTTCGCGTTTTAATGCACATTAAGAGGTTTTAAGTTTGCGAATTTTTGTGAACTTCGATTCGAATCATAAATCGCACCTGCTTCGCACACTCAGTGTAAATTTTCTGTTGTTGTTAGTAAAATGATATCTAACTTACTGATTTACTATTATTGCATATCAATGAGATATTTCTCACATGAACGCCTGCGCAGAGAGTTTGAATGACAAGTATAGAGTGTAGTAATTGTCTGTATTTTTGAGATGACGTGTTTCATTGATTGAGATTGTCGGACTGACTTCCTAATCTTGGTTGTTATTGTCACAACGTTTCGGCCGTTTTGCCCTCCGGCCTTCTTCAGGTGTTTTGTATCGAACTGGGTACCGTTTGTTAGGTGTCTCGAACCCAACCCTTTATTAATGTTACGGGGGTACCGTGTTCGGACTCCAGCTAATAATAATAAAGCGTTGGGTTCGAGACTCCTAACAAACGGTTCCCCAGTTCGATACAAAACACCTGACGAAGGCAGGAGGCCAAAACGGCCGGAACGTTGTGGCAATAACAACCAAGATGAGGAAGTCAGTCCGACAATCTCAATCAAAGTATGGAGTGTGTTTACCGGAATAATAACAGAGATAAAAAGAGAACTCGGATTACTAAAACAGCGTGTGTATTACCAGAAAGGGGTGGGAATTATTAAGGAGCGTTTAAATAACTAAAAAGCGGGCTTGAATAACCAGAAGGCGTTGAGTTAACATAAAATAGTTTGAATTACAGGAGAGAGTTATAATTACAAGAGGAATTCTTGAATAGCGTGTATGTGATAGAAAGAACATTTAAATTAGCAGAAGATAGGTAAAATTGCATGAGAGAGTTTGACTTACAAATGAAAAAGGTGGAAATATCACCAAACGATGGCATTGCCAGAAGAGGGTTTTAATTACCAGATAAGATGTTGAATTACAAGAATCGTGTTTTACTTACCAGAACACAAATTGTATTATCCTTACATGAGTTTTGATTACAGAAGATTATTGAATAGTGTTTGTGTATCAGTTCAGCTTACACGAAAGAGAGTGAATAATTAAAAATACATAATAATACCAGAAAAGAGGCTGTGTATACTTGATAGAATTTGACTCATAAGATACGAATTTTAATTGCTTAAAAAGGTTTTAATTGCTTTTCATATTATTTAGATGGATTTCGGTTATTCGTAATATTTGGATTCATCGAACTACTGTTCTCATCTTGCGTGTCATTTTCACAACGTTTTGGGTCGATATAACCTCCGATATTTTTGTCGAAATCGGGAATGTTTCTGTCGAACTCGAGAATTTGAACGGAATTACAAGCGGACCCCTTTCTTTACTTCACGGGGTAGCGTGTTTTTCTGTCAGCAATGACTGGGCATAAGAATTCTCAATTGTATTGTTGGTCGCCCACACTGACTTGTGTATCTTCAACCTTCAGGAGAATATCACTTTTTATAATAGATTTTTCCAACTACTGTAACCACTGCGCCACGGGTCCCTGCTAACAATTATAGTACGAATTTCAGGAGCTTTAAACCTATTTTTATTTCTAGTATGCATGTAATAAGTAAACACATTTTTTTTTTATTTTTAGTATACAATTCATATTTCTAGTTTATAAGTAAAAGTTAAAACATTAATCAATATATATATATATATATATATATATATATATATATATATATATATATATATATATTCGAGTCCTAATAACGGTCAAGCTACGCTAAAAAGATTTCGGGCTCGAAACATGCATGTACGTATATTACTGTTTCATACATAGATAATAAATACAAAATATTATTTGTTTACGTCCAAAATAAAAAAGGGCAATTTCTAATAAAACACCCGACCTTTAAGATGAAGACGTTAACCTCAATATCGTTTTTAAAAAAATCAACAACAAAAAACTACGTACATATATATATATATATATATATATATATATATATATATATATAGTTAGTAATTTATAAAATATATATGGCAATTAAGCTACACTGAATATTCGGCGTTTCATCCAGTCTAGGATTCGTCAGGCTTATGCGCGAATTCTGTGGTTGTTTATGGTTTTATATGGTCCTCTTCTGTTAAGAGTTTTAATTAGCCAATCAGTTTTCTAGTATCCACCGCGCCCCTTCCTATCAGCCAATGGACATGCATTTTATCGAACAAAGGATCTGTTTTAAAACTAGTTTAGTGGTTTAAGGCAAACATTTCTTTTTTATATGTGTGTGTATGTGTGTGTGTGTGTATGTGTGTGTGAATTTCGAGGTTCTGTCTATCTGGTTAGTAGCACTGAATGTCGTCAGTCGTTTTTTTTTTAACTTTTAATAAATATTCTTTTTTTTGGTTATTTTACAGACTGGTAACGAAAGCGGTGTTGAACCATTTAAATAATCTTATTACGAAGAAACTTATTTCCTATAAATGGTTTGCACCAGAAAATGCCGCCAAAAAGCAAAACGAAATGTCTCTTAAAAATAATCTGACATATCTTCTTATGGTTATGTCCCTCTGTTTAACGACTAGCGAAGGGGTGAACCATTTGATGTGTCTTTTTATCTTCTTCCTTTTCCAGTCGCCATCTTGGAACAACCTGCGATCACTTGAACGAGTTCGAAAAATCAAGTAAAATGGCCGTACAATTTCCATTGTCTGGTGCGGAACAGTCAACCAGAAGGTACTCTGCCCCCCACACTTCCTTACGTCATTTAGCTTTTTTGTGCATGTGTTTCCTTTTTTATTTGTTGTCTTGGTCGTATTCTTCATAATGTCGCCGGCTGGGAGTTATTTCCGAAGATCATTTGTTCGTCTGTGTTATATAGAGATTTTCACGGCTACTTTCATTCTGTCTTATTTGGTTTCTTTATACGATTTATCTCAGCTTGTTGTAATTCACACAACGTTTCGGTCGTTGTACGAACTTCACCAAGCGTATGTTGCTGAAATCGGGGATCTATCTATCTATCTATCTATATATCTATCGAAAGCAGGATTTTTTCTTTCAAACTCGAGAAAATAAACATGCAGTCAGTTGGAGGTTACAGCCAAAGATATTCGTTTTAATAATAAAAAATAATACGCATTATCAATCAATATCTCCAAACTTCAGTAACAAAATAATACTTTTATATTCTCTCCCAGAAAGTATTGTATAATATCAAGAGGATACATCTGTTTACATGCACATATGTATTCTTGTATGCTGCCGAAAACTGATGGATTTTCACGAAATCAGTATCGTTGTAAAGCTCAACCCTTCGGACGACAAATAGCGAAGCATTATCGAAAAACATTAATTCTTTGACCCTCATCTGGGCACTCTTCTACATGAAAATTTAGTCAAACACGCATGCGTAATAAATGTTCTTTCTTTAATTAGCCTATATATATATATATATATATATATATATATATATATATATATATATATATATATATATAAAATCGATCATAGACCAGTCATTATAGTGGCAGCTTCGTTATCTTAAGATTGCACGTTCGAGCATAGCATTTTTGTTTTGATTTTCAGTTTTAGTATTGAAAAAAGATTGTTTATGCTATTTTTAGGGTTTGCACTTTTTTTTGATTTACCTCCACACTAAACCACACCCAGGAAACGTCGGTTACACTCGCTAATCTATAGACTAAAACTCATATGCCTGCTTAAACACCGTACTGTATATCGACACTCTATGGCTGACTGGGATAGCTTCTGTACATTCATATCTGACCTACCTCTGCATTCCATGTTTAAAAAGAATGTGTTCTCTATAGCATCAGACCTGATCGAATGGTTAATTGTAGGCATAAACCGTTCTATACCATCATAAAAATTCCAGCAAAAACCTAACAGCCAGCCATGGTTCTCCCCTGAATGTGCTGCTGCCATCGTGCACAGAAATCACTTTTTCCATAGATACTAACGTAATAGATATACTGAGACAAAGCTGCTTTCAGGACTGGCAGCGACCACTGTCAAAGAGTAATAAAATATGCAAGAGAGCTATATGCTCAGACTGTTAAATCCAAAGTAGCTGAGCAGCGGCTTGGTTCCCAACAGTTCTGGCAAATAGTAAACAGGATCTTGAACAGAAGCGTGCGTTCTATCCCAACAACCATCAATGGACCTGATGCCATCTCGTCAGCATCAGACAAGGCCAGACTATTTGCCAAGAACTTTGCAACTAATTCTGCCCCATGCAACGATGACCATCAACTCCCTATATTTCCTCCTATAACAGACAACACGCTATGCAACATACATATAATATCAAGAGGATACATCTGTTTACATGCATATATGTATTCTTGTATGGCTGCCGAAAACTGATGGATTTTCACGAAATCAGTATCGTTGTAAAGCTCAACCCTTCGGACGACAAATAGCGAAGTATTATCGAAAAACATTAATTCCTTGACCCTCATCTGGGCACTCTTCTACATGAAAATTTAGTCAAACACGCATGCGTAATAAATGTTCTTTCTTTAATTAGCCTATATATATATATATGTATATATATATATATATGTATATATATATATATATATATATATATATATATATATACATATATATAAAAGCGATCATAGACCAATCATTATAGTGGCAGCTTCGTTATCTTAAGATTGCACGTTCGAGCATATCATTTTTGTTTTGATTTTCAGTTTTAGTATTGAAAAAAGATTGTTTATGCTATTTTTACGGTTTCCATTTTGTTTTGATTTACCCCCCCACTTAACCACACCCAGGAAACGTCGGTTACACTCGCTAATCTATAGACTAAAACTCATATGTCTGCTTAAACACCGTACTGTATATCGACACTCTATGGCTGACTGGGATAGCTTCTGTACATTCATATCTGACCTAAACAGGATCTTGAACAGAAGCGTGCGTTCTATCCCAACAATCATCAATGGACCTGATGTCATCTCGTCAGCATCAGACAAGGCCAGACTATTTGCCAAGAACTTTGCAACTAATTCTGCCCTATGCGACGATGACCATCAACTCCCTATATTTCCTTCTATAACAGACAACACGCTATGCAACATACACATATCTGTGCGTGAGATCGCCAAGCTAATCAAAACCTTGATTCCAGTAAAGCAACTGGCCCTGACGGCATTCCAGTTATAGTGCTGAAAAAGTTCCAACCAGAACTTGCAACCATATTACAAAACTGTTTAAGCGTTGCCTTAAGGAGAATTGCTTTCCAACACCCTGGGAAACATCATCAGTATGCCCTGTATTTAAGAATTCAGGTGAAAAGTCATCTCCTTATCAGTACAGACCAATAAGTCTCCTGTGTGCCATGAGTGAGTTATTGGGATCCATATTAAATAAAGAATTAGTCAACCACCTCAACAGAAACAACCTTCTTAGTGACATGCAATATGGTTTCCGCTCTGCAAGATCTACAGCAGATGTCCTAACGGTTATATCACATAGGATTAATGAATCTCTTGACAAAGGTCTCCTTTCCAGGACAATTGCGCTTGCCATATTGGAGGAATTCGATAAGGTATGGCATAAGGGCCTACTTCACAAGATTTCCAGCTACGGTATTACTGGAAATGTTTTCTCATTGCTCCCCAAGTTAAAATCCTGTGAAGTTTCATGGCTGTAGACTAAAAATGGCAAAGTAGTTAGGCCATGAACGTTACTCACACAAATGGTAGCACATCTAAGACAGTAAACGACCAAGTTCTCTCCAATTCTCTCTCCTCTGATCTTGAGCACGTAGTACAATGGGGAAAGGAGTGGCTTGTTACTTTTAATGCATCTAAAACCAAGCTTCGCTCTTTACATCATCAACATTCTAATCCACATTTGTCATCAATTGAAATGAATGGCTCTCGTCTTCAAGAGGCCTCAAGTTTTGACAAGCTTCTGGGCTTGACCATTACTCCTGATCTTAAATGGAACACGTATATCAAATCTGTTGCCAAGGCCGCTGGAAAAATGGTGGGATCTTTCTATCGATCCGGTAAATATCTCACTGCTGATGCAATTCTCTATCTATATAAGAGCCAGGTACGTCCAAGGATGGAATACTGTTGCCACATCTGGGCAGGAGCTGCTAGAAAGGACTTGCCCTGCCTTGATAGAGTTCAAAATAGACTTCGTAGCCTCGTAGGAGATGTCCTTTTCTCCTCCTTGCAACCTCTATCTCACAGAAGAGATGTTGCGAGTTTGTCTCTGATGTATCGTTATTTTCATGGAAAGTGTTCAACTGAGCTTCAATCTATGGTCCCCCCTCGCCAAACTTTCACAAGAAACACTCGTCGAGCTGTAAACACTATCAATAATTTCCCCCACTCTTTATCTGTGCCTAAACCTAAACGTAGATTCCATGAACAAAGCTTCTTTCTTAGAACTGCACGCCTGTGGAATTGTCTTCCGTTGTCCTGCTTTCCGACTGACTACAATATGGTTGTGTTCAAGTCTAAAGTAAATAAGTTCTTGATGAGCCGTTCCATATAAGTTATCAAATTTACCAAATTATCATTACTAATGATTACTATATTGACCAATTTCTACTGTACACTCTTTAACCCTTATCCTTGAGTGGCCTCTGGGCCTTGATAATGTGGTGACGCCTATGTAAAAAAAAAAAAAAATGGGCAGAACCTTTGATAGTATAACGTGTGGGACTTGATTTTGTTTCCTCTCGTAAAACTCGGAAAACTTACGACACGTCAACACCTCCTTTGGATAAATGCGTATTATTTTTTTTATTATTTTAAAGCAAAGATTAAACTTTAAAAAAAAGCAGCTTGCGGTTTGTCTTTTCAGCAATTTAATTTACCGATTTTTACAATTAAAAGTGGCAATTTACACTTTCTGATTCCCTTTACTGGGAGCAATTAGCACCCGTCTTTCCCACTTTTCGACTCTGACTCTGTCTACTCCGTCCTACAATTGATTCTTGACCAAAAAATGGTACGTGTTTTGTTAAGTTCTACCTTAAGTCCACGTCAATTTAAGTGACTTCCATCTATAACTACATCATACCTAAACACTACACATAGTTTGAAACTATTGTTTGTGTTCTAAAATTATTTTCTATTAAAACATTTTTGTCCGAAAATGTGTATTTCGCTAATAAAAACAATCTACTTTTACAAACATTATAACAATCATAAAATCATCGACAAACACATTTTCGGCATTGCCCTACCAATATCTAAAAATCAGTTTTACGAGAAACTTCTGACACTGAACGATTTTCATCTGTTGGGCTCGTTTTGTAAAACAAAATAAATAGTTAATTCTAAAACGTAATTAACTTATTTTCAAGGTCTCTGTCAGAATGTATACAAAATATGATTTTTTTTATTTTTATCTCGCATAACAAGGAACTATCTTTGATCTAAAATTAAACTAACCCTAAACTAACCCTAAATTAATCATAACTAACCCTAATCTCACCCAAACTTACGTTCGTCTTGTAAGCCATTTTATTTTTAGAAGTGATGAGAAATTTGAAGAAACTTTGTATTGTGAAAGCTTGCAGTACGCAGATTGTATAGTATGCCAAATAAAGGCGTTTTTCTTAGTTTGTACAAATCGGGAACTGATTCGGCTGTGTTAATTCTTAGTCTTCACTGCTCATGCCACGATGAAAGTCTGTGGATACCTTTTCAAGAAAGCAGTAATTAGTACAGATAATGTATCTTATTTGGATTATTTAGATTACTGATCTTATCTTAGATATTATTTTCAAGACGAATTGGCCTATGACAACTCCGACCTTCATTATGCGTATTTTTATAACGCGAGAATATTCGACTTCTACCATTTGTAGTGGGAACATTTTTCTTTATGACTACGTCAGGATTGAAAATAACTATTCGAAAAGAATATCAATTTTACAATAGTATAAGAATTGACTAGTTCGTGTTGGCTAATGTTTATCTACATAATTATATAATAAACCGAAGAACCGCGCCATTTTATTGCCACAATCAATATCTATGTTTACCAAAAATAACACACAAATGTATAAAGATATAAAATATCGGCCCGCGGAGAAAAAAATAACAGTTGCGATTTGTTTTTTTTTCTTGTGTTTTTTTTTCATTTATCGTTTATTTATAAATGTCCTACTTTTCTTGTATGGGAGTATAATTGTCTTAATTTGTGCTCACAGATTTGGTATTTTTGTTTGCAAACGCAAAAATTGATGAATGCTTGGATAAGTCAAAGGTTTTGCCGGTGAGCGTTCCGCTTCAGGCACTGCGATTCGCCAACTCGTACAGAATAATGACCAGCATTCTATTTGTGTAATTATTTCTTTTTACACAATAACTCAGTGTCCGATAAAGTTATTGCTATTCCTATTCTTTGTTAACTGCAATTTAGAAGATGTAAAATACTTATATATATATATGTGTGTGTGTGTGTATGTGTGTGCGTGTGTGTGTGTGCTATAAATATATCTATATGTGTGTATGTATTCGAACTCTGGCTTGAATTATGTAGTAATGTAATCGCACTGAATAGTTGTGATGCAATAAAATTGTTAGTATATATATATATATATATATATATATATATATGTGTGTGTGTGTGTGTGTGTGTTTGTGTGTGTGTAGGTGTGTGTATAAAGAAAGAAAAGAGATGACTATAAAACATATAATAATATATATTCCTTGACTATATATAATAATATATATTCCTTGAATAATATATATTCATTTTTTCATTTATTCATTTATTCAGTAAGGGTTATTCATCAATTAGAGATATAGCATTTTCTCTTCTTTTAGCATTAGGCTTCGAAATACCATACTATAAAATGTCCTAACTCATCCTCTAACTGTAATTGATGTATCACTATTATTTATTAAATCAATTAATCTCTCTCTTTTTCTCTCTCCCTTTATATATATATATATATATATATATATATATATATATATATATATATATATATATATATATTAGCATTTCAGCTCTGCGTTGCTCGAGTGTTTTGACGTGTGTGTCGACTGAAAAAAAAAGTGGTAGTAGGAAGGCAGGCGCAAACCCATACCGCGAAGACTAAAAATAAGGGGAAAACACTGACGACTTTGCTGTAACGACCATCGCAAAACCGGAAGGTACTTATGTTTGAATAAAGGCTAGATAATGTAAACGAGGGGATGGTTTTCGAAAAGCGGCGAAAAAAGCGACCTCTCCCTGTAGAAAATTGCCCAGTTGAGAGTGAAGAAATCATTGTTGTTAACGAATTTTTCGGTATTTTTTGTTTGAAGGGTCGAGCTTCAAAACTATACTGATCTTAGAAAAATCCGTCGTCTCTATCGAAAGTTTTAGGCAGAGATGTAAACATACATACACACATACACTTATACATTGGTAGCTCAAATTTTCGGCGCAAATCGATGAAAAGCTTGCCCTATCTCTGAATGCCCTTTATGTAAAATTTCAAATGTTTAGACCAGAAATTGTCTGAGTAAGTTGGTAGATAACGCAGTGTTCAAAGTTTTTAAAACTTTGTCCTATATTTTAACCCCTTAAAATTTATTGTTTCGGGCTCAAACCAAGTTATTAATTTAGATCCATGTCTAAAGAACCTATATCTAAAATTTCAAGTGTTTAGACACAAAATTGGCGAGGCGTTTGGTAGAGTACTCAAAGGTCAAATCGTTGAATTTTGACCCTTTAACAGACAAATTTTTGTCCGAAAACTTATTACAAAGATGTTTCCAAATCTCAATAACATGTATATTAAATTTCGAGGCAGTAGAGTGAGAATTGACAGAGTTATTGCGTAGGGAAATGTACACAGACACACAGACAGACATAGGCGTTCACTTATATATATATATATATATGTGTGTGTGTGTATGCATATATACATACATATATATACACAAGTTAATTACTAAGATTAAGTTAATTATGTATAGTTGACACTTTTTTGGAAAAAGAGGTATAAGTTTAATCTAAAATTATTCCAATATAAAAATGCTTTTGAGTTTGTCATAAAACGTACAAATTACGTTGCCTTCCTAGACACCCGCTGCCTCAAGACCATAACTATATAGATTCATAAAGAGATTAAAAGACACGGAAGATGGATGTCATTACTTAGTTCTATGCGAAACGTTAAATTGTGTAAAATAATAATAATAATAATAATAATAATAATAATAATAATAATAATAATAATAATAATAATAATAATAAGATACCAAAGGGCCGAGAAGGGGCAATAAGGACTGAAAGACGTAGGAGCGAGCGCCAACCAGACCTCGGCTGGACAAGCGCAAAGAGAACTGGAACCTTGGGGAGGCTGAGTGCTACTTAAATTCCAGTATAAACCAATGGCCACTACCAGCGAGAAATCAACGGTTAACGGCTGTTGCGATGATGCAAATTCATTTGCAAATGCTATCAAAGGAGGTGGAGAGGGCTGGACGTCTGGGGAGACTTGTTGTCACTCAGCTTCCAGAGAATACCACAGGTTTCCAATCAGATCGTTTGTTGACTTGTGTGAAAGGTCCATGTGAGCCAATAATAATAATAATAATAATAATAATAATAATAATAATAATAATAATAATAATAATAATAATAATAAAATTAATAACAACAACAGTAGAATTAGTAGTAGTAAAAATAGTATAAATAATGAAAATGTCAAAATATAATTGATTAATAAAACCTCCATGCTAAGATCTAATTCTTATTTATAATTGCGGTAAAAATAATGAATACTAGAAAGTAATGGGGAATAAAAAAAAAAAATTAGTAAAAGGTTTTATAACTGCGATATTATAATGTATATATAATGCTGTATAATGCTAAATGTTTGGGCGGTCGGGGTTCGATGTTGGCTTGAGGTAGTTGCCTGTCTAGCCGCAGTGATGAGCTGTGAAACAGCGAAATAGTACTGTATGTGGATGACTATAATGCTCCCTGTCTTGGGTTGAGCATATCTGGGAGTGACATCCACACTGTCATTAGCGTATTAAGCGACGCTCTTTGTGTAAACAAATCGAGCTGTTGCATTTGAACGATGTCAAACCATCGTTAATTCATTACCCACACAGAAGCAGCCGTATAGCAGCCGTATAGCGCAATGGTGAGGAGTCTTGACTGCCATTTTTGCGGCCAGGTTTCGATCTTGGCTTGAGGCAGTTACCCGTCTAGCCGCACTGATGAGCTGTGATATAGCGAAACAGTAATGTATGTGGATTACCATATATATATATATATATATATATATATATATATATATATATATATATATATATATATATATATATATATATATATATAATCTTAAGTAACTTTGAGAAGATTCAATAAAATATTAACGATATAGTCTAAGTGTATGTTATATGAAGCTATATATATATATTATTAATTGTAATTCATTATTGAGATGAATTTTATTTATAAATTTATTTTCTTGAGGACTATTATCCTTCTCTTTCTTGGTTGTTGTTTCACGATGTTTCGGCCAACTATTTTCTTTGCCTTTGTCAGGTGGTAACAACGACGGCATAGGAACTCCGAATCTCCTAACTGCATTCTCAGCAATTACTGCCATCCATAGTTGCTGTCGTCACATCACGTTTTAGCAAGTAAGCCTCTGGCCGGCCTTGGGTAAAATTGAAACTGCTATCTTCAGACAATTCTCGCCTACAACCGTAGATATTCAACGCCTCTCTCTTCACTGCAGAGTGCGATCAAGGTTTTACTTTTTGGTTTTATGAATCTACATTTATTCTTATCTGATCTTCCATGGTCGGGCCAGTACCGACTGGTAAATATATATATATATATATATATATATATATATATATATATATATATATATATATATATATATATATATGTATATATATATATAAATATATATATAAATATATATATATATATATATATAAATATATATATATATATTATTTAATTGGGATTCATTATTCAGATGAGTATTATTTATTCATTTATTTAATTACGGACTATTATCTTCATCTTGCTTAGTTGTCGTTTCACGAAGTTTCGACCGACATTTCCTCTGACCTTCGTCAGGTGGTAATCGCAACGGGATAAGAACGCTGAATCTCCTAACTGCATTCTCAACAGATAGTGACATCCATAGTTGTTGTCGTCTCACACGTTTAGCTGAGTTAGCCTCTGGCCAGATTTTGGTAGGATTTAAACCGCTGTCTTAAGACAATTCTCACCTGGAAAAGGAGCTAAATATAAACGTGAATTTATGAGACAAAATATGCTAGCTTTATCGCCCTTCGGGCAGCGTTGCGCAGTGGATAGAGACGTTTAATCTCTACGGTTAAAGGTGAGAAGTGCCTGAAAATTTAAACTTGTCAAAGCAATTTAGAAATTATCGTTACAGCGATTTCATAAAATAGACAAAATAGTAGTGATGTTTTATAATAGAAAAATCTATTGATTTCAAATGAAACAAAAAGTTAGAAATGTAAGTTTATGTTTAGGATAATTTTTCATTGTGTTTTTTTTTGTTGGATTAAGTCGTACTTAATATAATATACTTTTTTATGATATAAGAGCAAACCAACATGAACAACAAGACACATCTATAGCCTTAGTTGTGTTGAATATTTCTATCAAAAGTAAACCTCATTAAAAAATGAAGCAAGAGAAGTATAATATACATGCATATGAAAAATGCTAATATTTAAAGTGGATGAAATGAGGGAAACAGATAAATATTTTATGTAAAATAGTTGTGTGGGTGTAATGGGTATAGTTATATGGCATGATGTTCCGGAGCGAAACTGGCGAAATAGAGCAGTTATAAATGTAGTTAATATGACATTTTGTAGAGATTTTCGTGAAAAGATGCATTATTGTAAGATGTTAGTATAGGCAGCCTAAGATACGTGTTTGATAGGAGCTTTAAGAGGGAGTATTAATAAAGTGACTGATGAAGTATAATTTATAACGCCTACAGTTAATTGATGTTTCCTGTGACTTATTTAAGAGTTTAGCCTTATTTTTTTTGTTATCGTGATATAAAGCAATGAAAACAAGGGGAATTTTGTGATTTTTTTTACACGGTGGTCACCACTTATCAAGGCCCGGAAGCCACTCAAGGATAAGCGTTATTGCAAGTACAGTACATTAGTGTGGAGATTTGATAAAGTGTTTACTTAAGGGGCCGTTCATTAGGACTTTGTTAACGTTGGAATTGAACACATCAAAGTTGTAGTCATATGGGAAGCAGGCAGATGGAACAGAGTTCCACATGCGTGCAGTTCTAAGAAAGAAGCTTTGGTCATGGAAGCTACGTTTTGATTTAGGCACAGATAAAGAGTGGGGAAAATTTTTCACAGTGGATTTAGCTAGACGGGTGTTTTTCGTGAAAGATTGGCGAGAGGAACCAGAGATTGGAGCGCAGACGATCACCTGCCATGGAAATAACGATGAAACAAGGATAGGTTCGCGACGTCTATTCTGTGGGAGAGAGGTTGCAGGGTAGAGAAAAGGGCACCCCCCACTAAGCCACGAAGTCTTTTTTGTACTCTGTCAAGGCAGGATAGGTTGTTTTTAGCAGCTCCTGCCCAGATATGGCAGCAGTATTCCATCGTTGGACGTAGTTTTTTTTTTTTTTTTGGTTTTAGTTTTTTTAAGATTTCCCAGTTAATAATTGGTGGTAAGTTTTTTCTGACTAGTTAATTGTAATCATATCCAGCCAATGATGTGGCATCACTTGCTCAATGCATATTCTTTTGTTTTGACTCTCGATTGTGTATCCGTTGATCTCTTATATGCTTTTATATAGAGTAATGCTATTCTTGGTTGATTAATTGTGTCTGTTTCGGATATAAACTCGAGTGTCAAAGCAATGATAATGATATTCTGATGCCATCACTATAGTTTGGATTCATTTTAGTAGTAAAAGATAACAACAATAACATGACAAAACCGGTATCAAATAGTAAAAAAATATCGGTTAATCTGTTTACTTGTTGTAATTATTGTTTATGCGATCCCGTTTATATCGAGCTGTTAAACTCAATATATTGTTGCGTACTATAAATTCGTTTTATAAACAAACGTTTGTTTATTCTCGGCAATCAATCCTGCCTTGTTCTTTTCGGCAAGGTGCATACGTTGGGTTACTCTGTCTAACTTGTCAGCTGATAATGTCAGAACGCTCTCTCTGGATATTGAACAAGGTTTAAGATGCCCAAAATAAGACGTAAAGTAGCCATCGCATCGGAATCAGCTGACAATATCATTTTTGTTCTATAATTATATTTTTACTTGAAACAACAAGAGTGTGAAGAATTACAGTCAACATTTGGGGAATATCCTGTCATATGCTGTTCCAACGACAAACTACGCAGAGTCTGCGGTCCAGGTGGTATTTGATGTCAGATATTACCTTCATCAAATATTTTTCATTTGATCCACAAGATGACTTTTCTCAACGTACAGGGTGACCCCCCCATTAAAAAAACAAACAAAACAAAACAAAAGCAAAATGGAGGCCATCTAGAACATATGCTGTAGAACGGAGAAAAAAAGGCCCAACACCCTAGTGGTTTCATGTTGTGTTTTTACTATAATAAACTAGCTATGACCAAAGTTTCATTTCATTCGGACAAAACATTAAGAAACGGGGCCTAATTAGAATTGAAGCCAGCTTTTTGGGGTCACGCTGTATTAGCGAAGTTGAGCGAATGTTTTTCTTAGGGTTGTTTAACTTATACCGGCGAAGGGCAGGACTTAGCCAGCGTAGACATCTCGTGGTGATAACTGTTCAGAAGGAGTTCATTTTTTTCTACAGAAATGAACTTTAATGTTTCAGAGGAAGTCTTGCCATCGGACGCCAAAGATGCTATGCAAGCAGTTAGGATCTAAAGTTTCCAGTTACCTTACGGTTCCTCTCGGATTAGCAAAAACTCTTTGTTATGAACAAAGATCGTTCGCACTAGAGCTTTGGCGTTCCTCAAATATTGATATATTTTTGACCTGTTTAATGCCGTTGTTATTACAACGGAAATACAGGGCGGAATGATTAAAGAAAACAAGACTACATCTCTATTTTTAAACATTGATTGAAAAAAAACCAAGCCAGGTAACGATTATGTAGCAGGGCTTACGTCTATTAAATGGAGCCGCTTTCATTGTGTCACGTTCAGACACGATATAAGGCTCACGTCGTTCTTGGGAGTTCTCCACAACTGGCCAACAAGTAGCATCTCTGCAAAAAACGTAAACCTGTTTTCATTACCCGGAAGTAGAATCATGTTTTCTTTATTTTATGCTAATTTATAAGTATGTTGTCTCGTTCGGCCCGATCTGTCTGAATGAAATATTAGTCCTGCTTACAGATAACTTCAATACGTCTGATATACAATTTTACGTTAACAAATATAACCTCTTTAAAAAAACTTGTGCCTTATACACTTTTGATAAATTGGGAATTAAACTGCACTACAGCAGTAATGATAAAAATTAATTAAAACAAATGTCGCAATGGATCTCCGACTAGAAACACGAGTTCACGGTTCCAATTTACTTACTTACTCAGTAGGGCAAAACAGAGTTACTTACCTAAAGACAAAGTAAATGGATGTCTATTTGTAAAAACAAAACATCTTTTTTTTTTTAGAAAAACATGATTGAAATTAAAATTAAAGTTGCCTTTTTTTGAAATGACTTCCATTTTATTAGTCGATTACACAATACACAAATGTAGTACGAGAACTAATACCGCGCTTTCCCCAGCCTAAACGCCACCGAGGAAAGTCTTTCAGTGTATAAATAAACGTTAATACTGCATGTGTGTTTATATATTTTTTGTATTAAATAATTTTCTGAAAAAAATTATCTGATCATTAGGAAGGTTAAATACAGATGCTATTCGTGATGACGTAATATAAGCTTTAATGAAATGTAATACCGGTTTAACCTGTGTTTGGTTTTAGTCTACCAGAGAATTTTCATTTGCAAATCAGTTGTAAAAGATAACTTCGGTGTAACACTAATGTATGTTTTTGAAATCAGAACTTCTTCTATCAAACTCGAGAATCTTAAGAAGGGGGGTTCTTTTTTATTACAGGAGGGTAGCAGACTCTCGTTACCTT